>NC_143531.1:24676718-24801718 GCF_031878675.1 Megascapheus bottae
AGGGGGTCCTCATAATATCATACAGAAACTTAATAAGTACTTTTATCCTCCCCATCTCTGTTGGTCATAGTTTATAGAGTACAATCCAGGGGCATTATTCCCTGGGTCTCTGCATTACAGAGACCAGGAGCAGTACTGCCTGTTGTCACCAGGTCCCCAGGCATGTAAGAAGTGGCCCCTGCAGAAGGACCTGGGGACAAGATTTCTAAGGCTTTCCCCTCCCCCCTTTCTTTTTTTTCAGTCTTGTTGATTCTGAACTTGTGTAAGAACATTTTGGCTACTGTCATACTGAAACCTTCCGAGCATATCTTCTCAGGCCTCATTTTTTTTGGTTGTTGTAAGAGAAAGTCACTTCCAGATATAAAACATTTGACCAAGAAAAGCCTCAGGTTGTCATTATTACTTACACCCCAATGTTCAGCTGGGCCTCTTTGTTAAATCATCTCTTGGCAGTCCATTAGTTATGGTGCCTTGGCTATTGCACGGCCCACTAAGTTACTATACCTTCCATCACCTACAGAAGGATATCCTTCGTAAAAACCTGAAGTCGATATTTAGTGCTTCACTGTGTGCTAACTAGTTTTACCTTTTAGTGTGCCAGTGGGTATTTTTTTATATTCATATGTATCTATTACCTATATAGTCAAATTGAGATTAACGGCCTGGAAAACAAGAGGGTTTGAGAGCTCAGCCACTGTCAGGTGTCCTGTGATCCTCAACTAGTTACTTCCTGTCCTGGTTTGCTGTCCAGTTTTATTTGTAAATTTTTTTTAAAAAAATGGGATGATGTCCTAGTACTTCTTGCAGTTTTGTATTGCATTTATTGTGCCTGTACTCTATCACTTGCGCCACAGCTCCAGTTCTGGCTTTTTTGGTCGTTTATTGAAATATGTCTCATGGACTATTTTTTCCCCAGGCTAGCATTAAATCACAATACTCAGATCTCAACCTCCTGAGTAGTTAGGAGTTGTGAGTCACCAATGCCAAGCTCTATTGTATTTATTATTTTTGATGGTACTGGGTTTGAGCTCAAGGCCTTGGAAGCACTCTTCCACTTGAACCCCAACCCCAGCTCTCTGTATCACTTTGTTACGAGTAGAAAATTCACGTTTTGCTAAGTATAACACTTTAGAACTGTTTTTTAGACCTCAGCTATAATTGTATAGTACATGCAAAGTTAGCTGTACTCTGCACTCTAAAAACTTAGGACCAAAAGTTTTTTTTGTTGTTTTTTGTTTTTTGTTTTTGTTTTTAAAGGAAATTCAAGGTATTCAATGGCAACTGATAAAGGGAGGAAGGAAGGATCACTTAAACTCAAGTAACTTTTTTTAATAAAAAGAATCAACTTTTCATAGACATTGCTGAAAACTAGAGTTATTTACCTTTTTGAAAAATATGAAAATTTAAATGGTAAAATTGTGCTTGCTTGTTCACTTAGCAATATTCAGATGATATGTGTTTATTAATTTTTGGACTTAAAGAAGAATCAAGTGTTGCTTTGTAGGTGTGAAAATCAATGTGCTCTTTCTAAGATAATTATGAGATAACTGAATTACTTAGCGTTGCCTCTGCAGCTGTTATTTTTATAACACTATCAAAAAATTTTTTCAAAAATAAGATTTCATCAGTCTCCATAGGCGCTTCATTTAAAAATTATTCTGTTTAGAAAGTATTTTTTATTTTATTGGACACATTAGCTTGTACTAAACATGCCCTCTTCCACTTAAGCCAGATATCTAGTCTTTTTGCTTTTTTTTTTTTTTGGTTTGTTTTTTAGATTGGGCTTTATGCTTTTGCCCTGGTCAACCCGGGACAATGATCCTCCTGTTTTTGACTCCTCAGTGGCTGGGATAAATGTGTGCCTCACATATTGGGCTTTATTTTGAATATTGGATGAGGTCTTAGAGTATTTATGTAGCCACATTGTTACTGTTGAAAGGAATTACTTCATCAGAAAGGACCCACCTCCCTACAAAATATGTCTATAAGCTGTAATGATTAATATATGTGACATTGTTTACTGGCTTCAACATTTTTACAGATTCAAAACATCAGTTTGGTAGTTAAAAAGTCAAGAGAGTAGCTTAATTTATGGGCAGCAAAATGCACTGTTTAAATTATATTGTATGATTAATTTTGGAAAATACAAATATTTATGTAAGGTTTGAAGCTAGCCCCAGATAGAAAAATGTCTCCCTCTCTCATGCTCTCTCCCTTCCTCTCTTCCTCCCTTCCTCCCCTCTTCCCCCTTTTCTATTTAGTCATCAAAAAGCCAGAAGTAGAGCCCAAGTGGTGGAGCACCAGCGTTGAGATAAAAAAAATCCAGTCAAGATTGTGTGGTCCTGAATTCTAGCCCCACTACTTGATTACACACACGGAATCACCACCAAAAACCAGGACTGTGAATTTTTGCAGAAAAGTCATCACCAACCTTCTTCTAGAAGTGTGTCATTTGACTACTCATTTTCCAGAGAACTGGCTTTTTATTTCTTTGATTATTTTGGTTTTTCTGTTACTTATTTCAGTAGTGTCTGCTTTTTATGCTGCTTTCCTGTGCTTGAGTTGTGTTTAATTTATTCCTTTTTTCAAATTTTTCATACTTTTGGAATGACACCATCGTGGTGGACGGTGACATCAAGTTTGTAGCTGGGAACTGCCAGGGTAGGCATTTCCACTGATGGCCAAAACCAAGATAGCACAAACTGCTGTTGCTGCTTCATCCCAAGAGCCAGTTGTTCAACGTTTACTAGCTTACTACTCGTAATGGCAATACCACAGCTCTTTTAAAATTTCTCAGGGGATCTAACATGAGCAAACAATCTCACACGCAAAGTCAAATCAGGGAAGGGAAGAATTTAGCAGTGACAAACGTGATTTAACCCATAGATTTTAAGTCTAAAACTCTAAAAGTGTGATTGTTCAGCCTCAGATTCTGTGGACACAGGAATGGGACTGGTGGGCACTAATTGTTAGTAAGGTCATTGTCATCCTTTTTGAGGAAAATACCTTGATTTGATGGTCTGGAGAAACCCAGTGCAGTGCTGTGACTCTTTGGTAAATTATTTCCCAGAAGATGGGAGGAAAGCTATTTTATTGCTAATGAAAAGCTGATGAGAGAGTTATTGCTGAGGGATTGATCCATGGCCCTCTTAAGAAGCTCTGAGATTCCCAGACCTAATGGATGGGAAAGAGCAAAAATAACACGAGCGAGGTAGCTAGAATCTCAAGTATGTAAGAAACCTGAGTTGCTTTGACAGAGCTTGTCACTTCCATTTTGTGGATGCATTTCTAAACAAAGTGTGAGGGGGATTTCTGGCCCCACTACTATCTTGGTGTGTTGAGAGTAAGGTTCATGTGTTGGCATTAAACAGAACTTCCATTAATTGATCAGAGAAGTGCTAGTTGTATATCACAAAGAGATACTGAAAACGCCCAGTCTAACGGACATTTTAGTAGTTAATTGCTAGGCTGCTGTAATTCTTTGATACCAGTCATTGATCTTGTGTTCAGCTAATGTGATGTCTGTCTTCCAGCCTTAGACTGTTACTGGGTATTCCATGCTATTTGTTTTTCTCTTCCAAGCCAAGCGGCTTACTAATTTGCTTCATAAATTTTTGTTAAATGAGTACATAATTAGAAGAGAATTTCTTTATTCCATCTATGCTTGTATAGTGATGATTCTTTAGGTAGTTTCTTCCTGGTGTTGTCCTGAATTCATTCAGTTTTCAGTGAGACATTGATTGAGCACCTAATTTTGTGCACAATATTACTCTAGGTTTGTCTAAAATCTGAAGAGAGATTCAAGTTCTCATTATACCTAATATCTAACACTTATTGTATGATGTTTTTCCTGTAAGACATAAAGTCAGTACAAAATCCCTGACGATCAAGGGAAAGCAGAAAGAGAAAAAATATTCAGAATATAACAGCTAAGATTAGTATGTGGATATCTGCCTTTTCCTTCAGTCATGTATCTGTGAATGTCTGTTGAATGTATGGAATACACTCTGTGACTAGCGGGGGAACAGGGGGTGCAGGCATTGTATAGAGATGACGTCTGCCCTGGCTTTGCTGCAACCAACATGACCTTAGAAAAGACCTTTTTGCCTCTCAGAAGTTTTGTTTCTTGATTATAAAGAGATTGTCATCATATCTAAAGATCCCTTCCACTTGAACATTCTGATTCCATTGAAATTGAACACCTTTGAAGACAGATTTCAGGAAGATGAAATCCAAGGCAAGTGATTCAGTCTTCATCTCCATGACAAAGGGAACATGAAAGTCTTGAACTAGTCTAAGTAGCTCCTATTAATATCAGTTGGTTTTGTTATTATAAAACAGTTTCACTGAATGTAAGATTTCTCATTGAGCCAGAAGCACAGTCTGAATGGATGTACTGATTTTTTAAAGGAAAATTTAAAAGTAATTCTTCTGAGCTTACTGAGCTTCTAGAAGTAAGAAATATAGATTCTCCACTACTTCAAGTACAAGCTTTTGGGGTGGGGAGTTGGGAGGGGGGGACAAAAAGCATACCAAAGAGAAAAGCAGAGCCACTGTGTTATTTGATTCTTTTTGCACCTCAAGGAAATTGATTTTGCTTTCCTTCTCTTGCGCTGTGCATATAGTGAAAATGTAGATTACCTATTAGGCACCAGAGCTTTAAAAGTGTTAAAAGGTGGCTGGTTTGCCTTTGACCACATTAAACGATTTTTGTCAAATAGTTGAAATGTCATCTTCCTTTTGTGCCATTTTTGTGCTCTGATTTTTTGTATGCATTTTAACAGTTATTTAAGAGTCCCTATGTGCTTAGAAAAGAATCTGAATATATGTGCCTTTAAAAAAAAGTCACAGCACAATGTCGATTATTTCAAGAGCATCAGAAGAGTGAGTGGGGCTGCAGTTGGAACAATATGTAAAAATACAGCTTGTGAAAGATTTCCTTTATTAACTGTCATCATTGCAGAATATATGTTCAAATAAACGTTGTGTAATAACTAAATTTGAGATTAATAGGCCCCTTAAGAAACAGCGAAGTCATTCAGAATAGTCAGTGAAAAATAGGCTGCAAGACTGTAACATGCACATATTGTCCCACTTACATGCTCTCTCCGGCATCATTTGCCATTTATCACTGTCGGCTGGCTCTGTTCTCATTAAAACACTCTTGCACAAAAGCAACTTAATTTTCTTACCAGGAGAGGACACCTGATTCAATTTAGCACCCAGACACAGTAACTTGAATATATATTTTTTCCTTGCCTGAATTGAGATAAATAGTTGGAGACAACAATAGCAACCCCATCTACCCCAAGATTAAAGGTATTAAATAGTTTTCTTTCCACCTAGGTATCATGAAATGGACTTGTAAAAATCAGCAAGAAATGTAACTTAGTCTTAGAAAAGCAGTGGGATGTCAAACATTTAAGTGAAAGATATATAGCATATTATAAATATACTTACATATAATTCTTTTAATTCCTGTAATGTTTTACAACAAATAACTAAAGTGTTTTAAAGTTAGTCTTTCTATAAATTGGCGAATGCCTCATTAAGCTTACCATAGGCTGAATATATATGTCTTCTTTGTTGAGAAGACATAGTAATCATTTCAAAAGCATTGTTGTACTTTATCGGTCATCACTGCTAAAAAGTCCACTGATACACATCAATGAGATCAAATGACAATTCCTTCTTTTATGATGAGCTCAGTGTCTAAACTCATATTTTAATTACTAGCCTTTACATTTCCCTTTCTGATGCCTAATTCAATAATACTTCATCTGCAAGTGTGTAACTCATTGTGAGATGAAAACTGGTGGTAAGTAGTTAGTAGTAAAACCAGCTACCAAGTTGCTAATACAAATAGTATAGTTTGCAAAACAAATAACTTTGCTTCTATTTTTTTCAAACCTTTGTATCAGGATCTAAAAACACCTTACAAATGAAAAATGTATGGTGGTCCCACATTTGAATGAATGGGGGTCAAGGATTAGAATTCAACCCGTCTTTTTCCTCTTTATGTGCTTTCTAGACCGAACTTATGCTTACAGAGGAAAGAAACATTAAAGTTAATTCTTTCTGTGAATCAGGCCTGCTTGATCAGAGGCTGAATGCACATACTTGTGGAACGCAGCCAGGGTAAAGCCACCTATCTCTGGTCTCTAATCTTTATGGCCGGCCAATCGTCAGCTTTCTCGTCCTTATTTTGCCATGATGCCGTAGGCAGTGGGAGCCAGGGACTATGCAAAAGAAAACTTGATGTGCCGACTTGCATTTATATCTGAGAAGAAGCACTGTACTTATGCAATCTGCCCAGATAGGCCTTGATTTTTCTCTCCTGTCAGGAACTTGATTGTGTCAGTTAGGCTGCAAGTAATAGAAAAGCAAACTACGAGTGGCATCAACAATCAAGGTCTTATTTCTCTTATACCAAGGTGCCTGGAGGTTGATGATGCTGGTATTTGTCAGGATGTTGGAGTGGCTGCCCCTGCCTTGCTCTACAGATGCAGGATAGCTTGGATTACTCTAGGCAGGAACAAGAATGGGGAGGGTAGTAAGAGGAACTAATCCTGCAGGTCCCCCATCACCTTATTTTCACCGCTAGGTGAGGGTACTCTTGCCCAAACTCATCTTTTTCCCTCCGTGACAGTATTTCATGGTAAGCTTCTCTTCCACTGGTACGGTTGATCTGGGGTTTTGTCTCAGGCATCAAATTGACCTGAAAAAGAAGTTGGGCATTTGTTTCCATGGCTCCTGTCCCTTTCTGAGCCTGGCCTCCCTGACTGAGCACTGAGCAGCTCCCTACCATGAAGTTTTTGCCCTGCTACAGGCCTCCAAGCCCCAGAGCCAACTGATGGCTCTGAAACCTCAGTGTCAATGCAGCTTTTCTTCTGTTAAGTGTCTTATCTCAGGTATTGTGTCACAGTGGTGGGAAGGGTCATTTATACTTGTTGTAAATGCTGAATGTTCTTTTTTATTTACCAGACTCATAAAGAAAGGAATAAGACCAGTATTAGGAATTTTTTGATATGATATCATAAGAGAAGACTTGAGTGAGATCCAGGAGTGTTCATGTATTTGGAATACATCTTCAAAAGGGACTAGACCTATTTATTTAGCTCAAGGGCATAGTACAGGTGCAGTGTACCAAGCTGCAGGACAGCGTGGGTTTCACACATCATTGAAGTAGAACTTCATACTATTTTGAGACATACCACAATAGAAATGATTGCCTTTACTGTTTTTACAGTTTTAAATTTCTTAACCATTTTTACTTTTTAAAATTGTGTGTATGTGTGTGTGTGTGTATGTGTGTCCTGCAAGTGAGTGCGCTTACTTGCTGTGCACACGTGTGTGTATGCTGATCCTGAACTTGAACACAAAGCCTGAGTGCTTGTCCATGAACCTTTTTGTTCTCAAGTCCAGGGCTCTACCACTTAAGCCACAGCTCCATATTTGTTTTTGTGATGGTTAGAGATAAGAGTCTTACAGACAGTCTTACAGTCAGGCTTCAAACCTCAATCCTCAGATCTCAGCCTCCTGACTAACTAAGATTACAGACCTTAGTCATATATACTGAGCTATTTATTTTGTCCAGTCTTGGGGCTTGATCTCAGGACAAAGGTGTGGTCTCTGAGCTTTTTTCCACTTAAGGCGAGAGCTCTATTACTTGAGTCAGTCTTAGCTCCACTTGGGGTTTTCTGGTTATTAATTGGAGATAAGACTCTCAATTACTTTACTGCCCTTGCCTGGCTTTGAGCTGCAATCCTCAGACCTCAGCCTCCTGAGTAGCTAGGATTATAGGCATGAGCTACCAGCATCTCCTCCAGCTATTTTTTTTATTACCTTTTTAACAAGTAAGTTATAAAGAAACAGACACATCATTATTAAACTCATTTGGTTTCTCCAAATAAATAATGGGCATAGTTGTCTGCTGCTATTGAGCACAAGGTCCTTGATTCAGTGTCTGAATGCACTCAGAATCATAATCAGCCATTTCACCAAAAACTGTCAGCTTGTTCCATGAGAGGATGAACGTAAGCCAAGGGACCTGAAGCCTTCCACCATGCTCAGGAAACAACTAAGAATGAGTTGACCTGCAGCACCTAGGATACTTAAACTAAGCTATCTCACTGCTAGAACCAGCAGTAGGTCAGGAGGTAAGGGGCACAGCCCACTCCCGTAAAAGACAGTCCTTACAATTGGACTAAGGAAAGGGACAGTGTGTAAGCGTGACAATTTGCCTTTAGGAGAAGCAATTAATACCTTGACATCTGAACCTATTTAAATCTAGTATAATGTTTGTGAGTAGCGCAGAAGGAAGCGAATTTGGAGGGGAAGGTTTCAGAAGGGGAGTCCTCATTCCTTTACTAAAAAGGAGGTATCCATTTTGAGCACTAAGAAGAAACATACAAGAGGATTGGGAAGAAAGTTGTTTTTTTTTTTTTTAAAGGAAGACAGACATTGCTGTTGACCTCTCCACGACTCATTTAGTAGTTCTGCTCTTTTATCCCCTCCCACGTACATACAGCTTTCCTAAAAGCATTCACCACAGAATTCTAGGAAGATGTGTTAAATATGTTGCTACCATTTACAGTTGTCATCTGTAATGTTTTATTTAGTTGAATCCGTTTCTCTCACTGTTCCCAGTACCACACAGAACACCAGATGCCAGAGTCCCAGTTGGAAAGCAAAGGTTTCCCTGGTCTGTGCCTGCGCTCATGTTTATGTCACACAGGAGCTGGGGTCCAGTGCCATCTTTTATTGATAGGGCCAGCAAAGGAGAAATCTAATGAAATTATCAAAGCTTTGAATTAATGATGAACTGGAAGAGGAAAGCCAAGCTCTCTGGAGCCAGGGATCTCATTACACATTCACTCTCATTACTACATCCTCTTCTGAGCAGAAAGCTGCTCAGCTAGAGCTCTTAGCCTGGCTTGGACTTTATTCAAACTTAAGAAACTGACATCCTCCATTCTACAGCAGCATGGCTCCGCACGTCCACGATGATTAATTCAATTCTGTAAATAGAGGATTTCTACTCCTCCTTTTGCCTTTTCTTTCTTCTTTCTCTCTTCTTGCATCAAATTGGATTGATACTTTTTTTTTTAATCTATGCTTTTGGGTATTATGAGAAGCTGTGAGGACTGTGAGGTGTGTAGCCTGGAATGTGGTGATTGATTTAAAGTTCACATCTGTATTATATCTGCTCTGTATTTTCATCGATAGTTAGGTAAGCACAAAGTCAAATATTCCTTCTTTTCTTTTCTAGTGTCAGATAGAAGTTTCTCTTGGTTGTTGTTTCCACCTTAGAAACACTGGAATGGCAGTAGGTCTTTTGATCCTAACTGCTTGGTTAGCTTGCTAAAGTGTGTCCTATAGAAACCTCGGCTCTCACCTGGTTTGTTAGAGTTCACAGGACTCACGCTCACTGATGGGAGCAATTCATGTTTGTTTGGCAATTCTCTTTTCCTTCCTCTCAATCATATGAATTTTTTTAGGTGAATAAATCAGCCTCTGATTGTTCTAGGTCTAGCAGCAAAATCGATACCAACAAGGTTTTGACTTAGTGTTGGTGATGATTCTTTGGGGCCTGTCAGACAGAACCTCATGGCAAAGCCTGGAGCCTTCACAGAAACCTGTTATTTATGACTTCCTAGGCTGCACCTCATCTGTTCTAGTAAACTCCAGGCTACTGGCAATTTTTGTAAAGCAGTGACCAACTTTTCTCTGTAAGGCTGATGATGTCTTAAGGTTTTTGGATAGTGGGGAAAGGGAGGAAGAATGATAATCTTTGTTCTTTCTGTGCTTATTTATTTACTCTCAGTGAGTTTTTCTTCCATTTATTTTCTCTCTAGGCTGCTGCGATATTTAATTCAGCCTTTGGAAGTTTTTTGGTAAGTAAAGATCATTTAACTTTGTCCATTCTAACTTTCGCTGTGATATTTGGATGCAAGAGTTTATAAAAGTTCTTTTTTTTTTTAACTCTTTGGTTAAAATGTAAAAGTTCATGAATATTTTCATGTACCTGGAATCACCTCTTTTGGAAAACTGTCCGACTACAGAAAATGTTCAAATGTTCTCTGGCATAGTTTGGAGGCTTGGGTTTAATATTACATTTAATAGAGTCAAGCAATCAATTAAAACACTATGCATCTCCTTATAGAGGTTTTGTCAATGTATTGATCATTTAATGAGGTCTTTTAGATTATTATTATTTTGTATCATGGGACTAAGGATTTGGAAAAGGTAACCTGACCCAGATTGCCAGAAAGGGAAGCTAATATTCGTGTTGACATACTATTTATTTTGTACATTTCACTGTTAAAGAAACTACTATCTTTTATAACTGTAAGAAATCTTTAAAAAATATTGATCTAGAAATATAGTTAATGAGTAATTTGCAAGGAAGTGTGGTGTTTTTAAAAGTTTATACTATAAATTATATGTAAACCGATTCAAAAGCAATTCAGCCTTTATAAGAAAACCAATGTAAGAATGTTAGAGTTTTTTCATATATTTTTTATTGTAATTGATAGAAGGGTTACATTATATTCGCCAGATAGAAGGTGCATTAATTCACATACATTGATACCCTTTCTCATGTCTTGGTCCCCATTTCCCTCCCCCTCACCCCCACCCCTCATCTTGTTTTCCCCCTTCCCTATACAATTTCAAATAACCAAATAAGAATGTTAGAGTTTTTAATCATTACTTTTACATAAATGTGATATCACAAACACATGATTTGTATTTTGAATGAATGAGAAATTAATTCTTTTCTGTTAATGTTATTTTTATCCTAAAAGTTTGCTAAGTTCATGACACCAAATTAGAATAGTATATTTTTGACATATAAATCATTAAGTATTGTGTAATTTAGTGATTTATAAATGAGAATAAAGCCAGTGGGGTACAAACTGATCCACGTGCAGATAAAATTTCAATTATGTATGTTTAAAATGTTCTTTATATTGCCCCCTATTACTATAGTATATGTATTTAAATGTATTAAGGCTTTTAAGCATACTATTGCTCAGTGTTGAGTCCACAAAAGTGCTTTCCAGCTTTTAATGGCTGTCATCTTACAGAACTTTTAATGATGCAGCTTCCTGTAAAACATATGTTTAGAGTATATCCCAGGTTTACCGAGGTTGCCATTTGTTTTTCTTTTTGGTTTAGAATAGAAGCATTAAAATCTATTTTAAAATAATCTCTCGGGTTACTTAGTTTCATGGTATTTTGTTCAGTTATTATTTCATGAACTTCAGGATTATTCTTATATTGTCCAGATAGCTTAACAGACTAATATCTATAAAATATGATTCTGCTGAAAGTCCATGCTTTGTACAGTTTAAAACCACATGTATCTACTACAATGACTTCTTTAATTGAGCCTCTTAACTCTTGAAATACAAAACTGAGGTAATTATCCAAGTGACTAAAATAGTATACAAGCTCTTTATTGGAGAACCATGTCATTGAAGGTAGTTAGAATTTGTTCTGATTGTTGAAGACTTTTGTGCCGAGGTCACTGGGGTTGGAACCCGGGGCCTTGCCTATGCTAATCTAGAGGTCTGCTACTGATGCACACCCTTCGTCCAACCCAGGCGTTCTTCCTCATGTTCTTTAGTGCCTCCCCTTCTTGGTTGTGCATTCTCACTCTTTTGTCTTTTCCTCTCTTTTCTTTTCTTTTCTTTTCTGTTTAGCTTTAGTTCAGTTAATCAATCAAAAGTATTCCCTCACCTCCTGCCTAGCATGGATAGTTTTCTATTAGCCATGAAGGGTGCAGAGAAATAGGAGGTAGTCCTTACTGGTCCCTGGAAGTGACCTACTGCAGGAGAGGTAGAAGTCAACATGACCAGCTGACAGCAGGGACTTCTGAGCCACGCCCTGATACATGGGAGGACTTAGGCAGCAGTTGAACCGGAGAGGAACAGCATGAGCAGTGACTGAGAGGCACCCATGTCTTTTCCTATTTCCCTTTCCATTCCTTCCTCCCCTTTGTTCTTTCCTAAAGTTGAAAATTACCAAAGAGAGTTTGGGAATGAAAACTGTGATCAGACGTGCCTTGCTCCACTGATGTAAAAAGTATTTCTATTCCTAATCTTTACTTTTCCACATTGATACCACCAATGTTGGGTTATGAACTGACTGTACCATTAGAATTAGGTTCAGATTCTATAACAAAACCTCACCCTCAACCACACACACACAAGTAACAATAATCACTTATAAAGAAAAAAGTTTATTTCTCTATTTTATATATAATCCAGACGGAGGCTGCTCACATATATAGTGACTTGATGATTTCTGTCTCTTGCTATAAAATTCAGCATCCTTCCTCAAGTTCACCTCCTGGTCCCAGACAGCTGCTGGAATTCTAGCCAGAACATTTGAATAGTAAAGTTAAGTTTGGGGAAAGAATATAAGAGTTCCTTAAAAGCTAAATCACATTTTTTGGAATTCCAGGACCATACTTGCACCAATATCATATTATAGAACTTATCATATGGTCATATGTAGCTACAGAAAAGGTTAGGAAATGATGCTGCCAGAGCTAAAATGAGATTTCTGTTACTAAGGAAGCAAAGGAGAATAGACAAAAGGCAGCTAGCACTTTCTGCAGTTGAGGAGTCTAGAACTGTCTGTCTTCCAGGGTTTGAAAAACAAGTAAATCTCAGTCAGTGAGATGATAATGTAATCTTGGGAGCAGTTATGGTTGAGTTTGAATTAGACAAGGACTTCTTTTACAGATTCCTCGGGGATGTTGTTATACTTACTTATGAATATTTTAATTGAAAAACATAAGGATAACCAATTTTTATTCTTAATGCTTATACCTATGTATCATGGTATCTTTTTTGGAGTTAAGATTTTTGGGTTTGAATCCTTAATTGAATACCATTCTAACAAGATAGTCTTCATGAATATGAAATAGAGTAATGATAGCATCTAAACTATAGAACTATGAAGAAGATTAATTGGGATAATCTATTGCAAGTGCTTGTATGATGTGGCAGATTTCAGCTATAGTTTAGATCTAGTTAGTCCAAACTGCAGGTTTTTCAAAAAATGTAACTATGGACTTCCATTAAAGGAAAAAATTGGTTACATCTGACAGCCTTAGAAACTCTAATGTATGCTGATTCAGTGCTTATTTTCTATGAGTGACCATTCCTTTTGTGTGTGTGTGTGTGTGTGTGTGTGTGTGTGTGTGTGTGTGTATAAATACAAAAACAGATACTTACTTCAGATTACTGTAAAACTGTAAATGAAAGATTTTGTTGGACATGGGAGGTTTTTTGAGGTCATTCTCACTGAATTCAGGTATGTAGTTTCACCAACTATGAACTGTATGTATTTATGGCCAGATTAGTAATGTCCCAAGTCTAATTAAAACTTAGTGATTTTAAGAACTGATTGTTGCAGAAAAATTAAAAAAAATGAAGCTGAACTGGTAATGATAGATGAATTCAGTTTGCACATGCAAAAGCACCAAACATGTCAGTGGAGTTGAAAACATGAAACATGGCTTGCTTGACGTAGAAAACCCTGTGACCACTATTGTGGATTTGTATTTAAAACAAAGTTTTGTCAGAAGCACAATGCCTACACATTGGAAATGAGTTTGTTACTTAATAGAACTGTATAGAATCTTTGCCTCCCATTTTTGCAGCCTAATTCGGCATGCTATCTGACAGGACTTGTGTAGCAAGTAAATGCATTAGTCACACAGACCATTTTTCTTGCAAATTTCTGACGTAGATTTAATTATAGGAATGACCAGCAACTTACAAATCTAATTTTTTGTGGAGGCTGAGGCAAATTTTTTTAAAAAATAATGATGGATTTTTTTCTGAAGCAATGATTTCATTACTATTTAAAGAAATCTACTGGTGTAGAACTAGCCAATTGACTGGAGTTATTTTATTACCCTTTAACAAATGCCATGTACTTTCATTTTTATTTTTATTAATTTTTAAAAAATGTCATCATTCCCAAACTAGAAAGGTATTTGCTCCTATACCCTTTGGGGCAAAAATAAATAAATAGAAGTTATTGTGAACCTGTTTGTTTGTAAAAGACCTCCTAAGAAGTGTAATCTTAGCAGTTGGTTGAACCAAGCTTAAATTCCCTTTATGGAAATCTGGACTTAACTGGAGAATTATTTAGTCTATGGCCTTCAGTAGGAAATGCCACAAATGATAGCAATAAAATGATAGCAGTGTGGCAGATAGATCTCATTTCCCTGTTTCTGCTTCTCCAAACTAAAATTTTCCCATGGCTAATCTGTTTTCTTAAAGAAAAATATTCCTTTTTGATTCAGAGATTTCATTGGCAGATACTTAGCAATTACAGACCAAATTTATGGAGAAAGAATTTCTACAAAGAAAGATACAAATGAATTAGCCATGGAAGGTTGACTTATAGTTTAGATACCGTGCATTTCCAGCAGTTTGGAAAATTCCCTCGTACTCTTTGTACTCACTCCTGTCCCCCTACCCTCAAGTTCTAAATCTGATATTAGGTCATTTGCAAGATTTTCTTCTAGTAAAAGTTCATATAAATAAATTAGGTCACATTATCTGTATATCACTGAAATAATTGGTTTTAATTATCAGTTTTCCATAAACTACAATACACGTATTACTTCTGCATATATTTAAATGGAGATTTACATGTAAGCAGAAACATGATTTCCATGTTTTGTTTATTTGTTCATTTTTGTGTTGGTCCTGGCACTTGAACTTAGGGTACCCCTGAGCTTTTGTGCTCAAGGCTAGCACTCTACTACGTGAGCCACAACTCTTCTTCTGGGTTTTGGTAATTAATTGGAAATAAAAATACCATGGACTGGCCGGGAGTTTGGCCTAGTGGTTAAAGTGCTTGCCTAGCATGCATGAAGACCCGGGTTCGATTCCTCGGTACCACATACATAGAAAAAAGCCAGAAGTGGTGCTGAGGCTCAAGTGGTAGAGCTCTAGCCTTGAGAAAGTCCAAGGACAGTGCTCAGGCCCTGAGCTCAAGCCCAGGACTGGCAAAAAAAAAAAAAAATATCATGGACTTTCATGCCTGGACTGGCTTCAAACAGAGACCCTCAGATCTCAGCCTCTTGAGTTGCTAGGATTACAAGCATAAACCACGGACACCCAGCTGTAATTGTTAACTTGTGAAATATGTAATTAAATTGAGAAGATTTAGACTGCCTAAAAGAAATAAAAGAAAAAGGAAAGAGTCAAATTGTACATGTCTGAAAAAATTAAAGAATCAAGATATTGGTTTTATAAAAACGAGGTCAAATACAAACTAAAAGGCATTCAAAGTACTTAGCATAAATTTAAGAAAGAAGAAAGAAAGCTAAAGAAATACAGAAAATAAAACCTGCAAGGTGATAGGGAGGGAGCAGATAACTTGAACTTGCAATGTGATAGCACCACTAATTCAGGAAGGCTAATGCAGTCCATTATATAGAAGCATCACATTACAGCTCTTTGCATCTGGTGTGGGAGATTAATAACACAGAATAGTGCTCTCACTTCACTCTGATCCTTCTATCACAGGTTAAAGTGTGCTTAGTGATACTCAGAAAGTCATAACAGTGTGACAAGTCTGAGGAGTTTGGGGATATATATATATATATATATACACACACACATATACACACACAAACACACATATACATCCATAAATATACACTATATTCGATGTACTATTGTGTATTACATATATATAGTATATATACGTAATACTGTCTCTGTATATAATTGAATATAATATTGTATATCACATATATAGTACATATATATATATATTCTGTGTGTGACTGTGTGTGTGTGTGTGTGTGTGTGTGTATGAAACCAAGAAATGAACTTCTATGTTTATGGGACATGATTTTTTATTGGAAATATTAGTTCTACATTATTATTATTATATTGTGTTGGTACTAGGGCTTGAACTCAGGGCTGCATACTCTTTTTTCCATATATTTTTATTGTAATTAATAGAAGGGTTACATTATATTCACCAGATAGAAGGTACATTACTTCACAAACATTGATACCAAAGGGTATCAATGAGAAAGCTCATGCCTTGGTCCCCATTTCCCTCCCCCCACCCCTGTCCCTCATCTTGTTTTCCCCCCTTCCCTATCCGATTTCAAATAACCAAATAGGCATATATAAAATATATCAGATAAAAAGGTGAAATACTGTAACAATATGAGGTAACCAAGGGACAGTAAAAGAGATGAGAGATAACATAGTACATTAAGGACAACAATCACTCATTATATGGCTTTTATTTCTATATCCTGGAGCTCCTTTCATTTAGCATCATACCATATGGCCTTATGTATCTAGGTTTTGCTCTATTATAAATCTCTGCTAGTAGAGCCCAAGGTTTCTTCTGCTCATGACAAATGAGGGAAACCATTGAGCCTATGCTCCTTTGAGTCTGGCTTACTTCACTTAATATGATTTTTTCCAAGTCTTTCCATTCCCTTACAAATGGGACAATGTCATTCTTTCTGACAGCAGCATAGAATTCCATTGTGTACAAATACCACATCTTCTTGACCCAGTCATCTACTGAGGGGCATCTGGGTTGGTTCCGTATCTTTGCTATGGTAAACAGTGCTGCAATGAACATGGTTGTGCTAGTGGATTTAGTATGCCCTTGTTTCTGGACGATTGGGTAAATGCCAACTAATGGAATTGCTGGGTCATAGGGGAGCTCTATGTTTAGTCTTTTGAGGAACTGCCATACTGCTTTCCAAGGTGGCTGAGTGAGTTTGCACCCCCACCAAGAGTGTAGTAGTGATCCCTCCTGGCCACATCCCCTCCAGCATCTGTTATTAGATTTCTTGATCCTGGCCATTCTAACTGGAGTGAGGTGGAATCTCGAAATTGTTTTGATTTGCATTTCTTTTATGGCCATAGATGTCGAGCATTTCTTCATGTGTCTATAGGCCATTCTTATTTCTTCTTCAGAGAAGTCTCTTTTTCAGTCTTTGGCCCATCTTTTAATGGGATGGTTATTTCTTTGGAGATTAGTTTTGGAGTGATTCAATTTTTTGAGCTGTTAATATATTTTAGATATGAGGCCTTTGTCTGTTGTATGGTTAGTGAAGATCTTCTCCCACTGTGTAGGCTTCCTAATTAGTTTACTAGCTATGTCCTTTGCCACACAAAAACTCTGCAGTTTAATGCAGTTCCACTTATCAGCCTTTCTGTGATTTGTTGTGTTTCTTGGTCCTTAGGAAGAAAGTTTTGACCTGTGTCAAGGAGACCTACTGGATCTCCTATCCCTTCTCGTAAAGTTTTCAGTGTATCTACTTTTACCTCCAGGTCTTTGATCCACTTGGAGTTAATCCTGGTGCAGGATGACAAAGAAGGATCCAACTTCAGTTTTGTGCAGGTGCTTCACCAGTTCTGCCAGCACCACTTGTTGAAGAGGCTGTCTTTCTTCCATTCTATTTTTTTTTTTTTGGCTCACTTGTCAAAGATTAGGTGGCCATAGGTCTGTGGTTTAATATCTGGGTCCTCAGTTGTATTCCGTTTGTCTTCAGGTGTGTTCTTGTGCCAGTATCAAGCTGTTTTGATAATTATAGCTCTGTAAGAGAGTCTAAAGTTTGGTATTGAAATTCCTCCTGCGCTGTTCTTTCTGCTAAGAATTGTTTTCGTTGTACGGGGTCTTTTATGATTCCATATGAAATTTTGGATTGCCTCTTCTGTTTCTTTAAAGAATGACATTGGGATATTGATGGGTATTGTGTTGAATTTGTAGATACAGGCTGTATACTCTTGCTTGACTTTTTCTCTCAAGGTTATTCAAAGTGTTGTGGCATCTCCTTTGAAAGTTTACTGTGGTTCTCTTCAGAAACTTGTGCAGATCCACCTTACAGGAATAGATAGGCTTGATAGTAAAGTAGATAACTAATTTACTAATTAAAAGGGAAAGAAAATTATGGGAGACTCTTAGACACTTGTCTCTTACAGTTGAATTCATACAGAATTTTATTTAGTGTGAACAAGATTGGAGGAAAGTAAGTTGAGATAATTCCTAAGTTTGATTCTATCAGGCTGTTGTAAATGGATATGTCTGGCTCCACAGCGAGTGTCGTTGCCCTTGGAAACAGACAGGTCCATCATTTGGCATGGCATTTTCTTCCCTAGATGATGCTTTAGGTAGGTGTTCTTTCACGCTTGCACAGTCTGCTTCCTCTGCTGAGTCGTTTTCCCCTCTTATGAACTCACTGTACCTTCATCTCTTACTGATATTCAGACCTTTGGAATGTTTTGGAGTGATTTTGTGTGTCTCTGCTCTAAAGGCATTTACTTTACTTCCCAGTTCAGAAGGGAGAGATAAAACTGGGAGTCCTACTGTGCCTTCCTTAGATGTGTTGACCAACATAGTAGCCACATGTCGACTGTGGTTATTTATAGTCACATCAGTGAAAATGAAATAAAGTCTGACGTGACTCCTCAGTCCAACCAACCGCACAAGACCATCCGCTACTGCCTTGTGAACAGGACAGTGGCACTGAATGGTTTCATCTTTGCCTAGTTCCATTGGATAACACTGAAGAGTTTTTGTTAAATTAGAGAGCTCTTAATACAAATTAGTATCTATTAGTATCTGTTCCGATTTTCTCTAGTGAACACATAGTTCAACAAGTTGAACACATAGACATGTTCAGCAGAGATGTGTTGTTACAATTATGGGTTGGTAAAATGTATGGCCCTGAAGTACATTGCTTGTGGAAAAGTGCACAGGAATTTCATATGCACATTGGAACTTATGAAAGTGCTGTTTATTTCAGGCATGAGAAAAATTCCAGTGTCCTGCTTAAACCTTTACTTTTAATACTCAAATTTTAATGTATGTAATTTTGGATTGCCATAGTTTTAGATTTCTTTTTTCCTCCTAATTCTGTACTGTTTTAACCAATTACCAATATATATATATATATATATATATATATATATATATATATTTTTGCCAGTCCTGGGCTTGAGCTCAGGGCCTGAGCACTGTCCTTGGATTTTCTCAAGGCTAGAGCTCTACCACTTGAGCCTCAGCACCATTTCTGGCTTTTTTCTCTGTATGTGGTACCGAGGAATCGAACCCGGCTCTTCATGCATGCTAGGCAAGCACTCTACCACTAGGCCAAACTCCAGGCCCAACCAATATATTTTTTTGGTCGTGGTTAATTGGAGATAAATGTCTCATGGACTTTTGTGCTGGGCTCAGTCTCCTGAGTAGCTAGGATTATAGGCATGAACCACCAGTACCCGGCTTCAATATTCTTTTAAAAATACGGTCCTAGGCAATTAAATGCAATCTCATATTCATAAGGCGTATTATTTAAAAAGTAATATGTTTTTGTTAGAAACACCTCCAAATCGGTTCATTTTCTGTCTTATTACTTTATTTTTTTTACTTATGGTGACTTCCTTTGTATTCAAGAACTGTTCTATTTCCTCTCCCACCCCTTCTGTAGTCCTGGGCTTTGACCTCAGAGGTTCCAAGGCTAGGCACTTTCTCTGCCACTTCAGCCACACATATAGTTCTTTGTTTTTCAGATTTGGCTCTAACTGTGCCCAGGCTTATCCTCTTGACTTCATCTCTTGAGTAGCTGCAGTTATATGTGTGCCTGGTCCTCTTACATCTTCCCAGCTCCCCTTTATACTTGAAAAATTATTTTCAATGATTTTGCTCTTTCTTACATGGCAGTTTGACTCAGTGATTTTCTAACATTTTGATTTCACTGATAGTCAGATATCAAAATGGATTGTAGGAAGTGCCTAATGTTTTCAGTTCTATCAGTAACTGCCTATTGAAATAACACCAAATGTGTTCAGAAGAACTTAAATGAGTTAAGCTTTGTGACAGTCATGCTACATTCTACTCATTTCCCCCATTGATTTCTTTAGGCCTAATTCCTAATTCTAAATCCAAGCTATTCAGTGTTGAAATTACCAAGCTTTATTAGTTAGTTTTCTCTTCCTTCCCATTTTTTCTTTTTTATGCCTCCTTTTGGTGTTTTGTATTATGGCTTTGATTTACAGCCTGTTCTGTTAGTTATGGAAGACAATTCAGAAAATACTAACATAATTATGGCTTGTCAGAACATTTGACAAGTGATTGTAATTTATCATAAAGTTATTTACTAGTCCTAATCATAGTAATTTTTTATTGTGATTTTCATTGTTTGATTCATACTCTTAGTTAAATTTGTACAGATTTCACCCTGTAGGTCCTCAGAAGAAGCGGATACCTCTTGTAAATTGCAGGAAAAAAATAACAAAGATCAGAAAGAGTAAATAAGGTGATAACTGAATCTAGGAATTTCAAAAGAATTTTGGAAACTTGAATTTTAGGAAAAAAATAAAATTTGGAAAGTGCCGTGTTAGAATGTGTATATAATTTTTCTGTGCAAAATTGTCTGTGTGCTTGATATTCTGATGAAAGTACTTTTGTGGTATCTGTTTAGACACACTCATGCATATTTATCTGTATTTGTAGGCATAGCTGTTTTTATTCTTTTTGTATGTTTGACTTTTGTGCGAGTTCTGAAGCTTGAACTCAGGGAACAGGCTCTGTCCCTTAGCTTTTTTGCTCAAGGTGCCAGAGTTTTACTTTCAGTCTTGTGATGGTTACTTGCAGATAATAGTCTCACAGACTTTCTTACCCTGTTGGCTTCAGACAACAGTCTTCAGATCCCAGCCTCCTGATTAGCCAAGATTATAGGCATATGCCATAGCTCCTGGCTGCCATTATTCTTCAAGACCACTTTTTATTGTGTGCTTTAAAGGAGGCCGTTGTTGGAACAAGGGGAAGACTACCCATTCGTCACCAGGGACAGATCCTTCTACCATAAGTACACTGAAGGGATTAAGCGTCTCCAAAAGTACACTTAAAAGATGATCTTAGTGTTTGGGAGGGTCTTCTGAAAGTTGTGGTATGAAAAGAAACCTTGCAGAATGAATAAAAAGAGCTTAGAGAATTGATGACATACCCATGTACACACACACACACACACACACACACAGATACACACGTGCGTGCGCGCACATGCGCGCGCACACATGCATGCACACCTAGACTTAGCTTAATAACAGTCTCATAATTACAAGCAGTTGGATCCATGCTATTAGCAGTGGACACTTAGTATTTTCTTTTTTGATAATTTATGGAGTTGATTAGTCTCAAGTGGAAGCTTAGCCAGAAAAGCAGCAAAATATTTAATCTTTGTCATAGTTCCTGGAGTAAGATTTTAGTTGGAGGTTCTGAGTTATATAGGTCTCAACCTCCCTTCCTCTCTCAGCTCTTTCTATGGCTTGTTGTCATCTTCATCATCATTACCACTTCCATCATCATAACCACCACCACCACTACCACCACCACCATCATCATCATCATCATCTTATTCCATTCAGATAATGTCTATTGAGAAAGCACCATCTTGGGGGAAGAGGTAGGGTGAGTCCTGTTATAGCAAGCTTATTGCCAGCCTTTCACCTTGCTGTCATGGTGACAAATGTTTGTCCTTAAGGGACACTGGAGGTTAAATCACCAGTGTTTCTCTCACTTATCTTCTTCCTCACACTGCCTGAACTCTCGGCCAAATTTGTAGCTTAAGAACGTCAGAGAATTAAGCTGCTCTTAACCTTTGTGGACCTTTATTTAGAGGCATATTTTTGTAAACTCAAAATACTAACTATAAAATGTAGTCATAATTTGCTGAATTTTCCATAAGTACATTTTCAGGATTTATTTAGAAGCAAAAGATGGAGAGAGGATTGTTTAAACCTTGAGAGACAGTATTGGGAGCTTTGTAACTATATAGTTCAAATGATGATTTAATTCTAATACCCGCATGTATTAGGGATGTACACACCTTCGGGGGGGGTAGAAATAAGTTACCATGAATTTCTTCATTTTTAAAAAAAGTATTGGCCCATTCTATTCCATTCTTTTGTGGTGGTGGTGCTGGTGCTGGTTTTTTGTTTTGTTTTGATTTGATTTACTTTGTTTTGTTGTTAGTCCAGGGGCTTGAACTCAGGACCTGAACACTGTCTTTAGGCTTTCTCAAGGCTAGTGCTCTATCACTTGAGCCATAGCACCACTTTTCAATGTATGTGGTATTGTTGGATCAAACCCAGGCCTTCGTGCATGATAGGTAAGCACTGTTACCACCAGGCCACACTCCCACACCCATTCCATTCCATTCCATTTTTAATGAAAGTGAAAATGTTTTGTATAAAAGTTAAAATAATATAAATTGTTCTATGCTTCTTAAAATCTTTCAGTGGATTTCTTGAGTTTTTGTTGTTGTTGTTTTTTTGTTTTGTTATGTTTTGTTTTTACCAGCATCTCCTCTGTGACTTACAAGGTCCTGTATGATTTAATCCCTCCCTCTCTTCAATTTCATTTGATTTTGCACCTTCCTCACCCCCAAGGCATCTGCCCTGGGATCATAGTACAGTTTCACCAGCTTATTCATTCACAAAAATGTGGAAACTCACAGCCTGCATCCCAGTGAGTTAATGTAGCAGCTAGAATATATGGTTTTTTGTTTTTTGTTTTTTTTGCCAGTCCTGGGCTTGAGCTCAGGGCCTGAGCACTGTCCTTGGACTTTCTCAAGGCTAGAGCTCTACCACTTGAGCCTCAGCACCACTTCCAGCTTTTTTCTATGTATGTGGTACCAAGGAATCAAACCCGGGTCTTCATGCATGCTAGGCAAGCACTCTACCACTAGGCCAAACTCCCAGCCCCTAGAATATATGGTTTTTATAATTACAATGGGTGCATTGTGGAGAGATTGCAGCCCTGCCTTGCTCAGCCATGGAAGAGTGTCTGAGGAGAGGAGTGATTTGGTGCCTTCATGGTAGTGCGAATATACCGTGTTTCACAGCAGTTGTGTGTCTGTGACATCGTAGGTGGTATAATTTCATGAGGACACTCCATCATTAGCAGTTGTGTGTCTGTGACATCGTAGGTGGTATAATTTCATGAGGACACTCCATCATTGGCAGAAATGTCACTAGGTGGTGCACAATTGTAGAGAAAAATGAATCCAAAAGTTGAGACAGCTAGAGAGAGGTTGCCATTGTTTTCATAGTGATAATCAACAGCCTCACTTATAAGAACATTTGAGCAAACAAGTTGAAGGAGGGAAGGGATCAACCTGGAACATGCAGTGTTGTATGTATGGAGAGCTTAGCACAAAGGTCCCATACCTAGTTACTTTTCTTGTTGCTGTGACAAAATACCTGATATAAGCAGTCTAATGGGGGAATTTTGTTTTAGCTCACTGTTTCAGATATGTAGTCTGTAGAGTCCTTGGCTCGATTGATTCTGCTCGGGGCAGAATATCACATCTACGGTAACATGTGGCAGAGGCTACTCACCCTGTGTTTGACAGGAATGGAGAGGCAAGGATAAGAGACAGCCCCCAGGGACACAACCCCCAGGACTTACCTCCTCCACGTCCTTACCTCCTCCTTTTCACCACCTCCCAATAATGCCATTATATTATGAATCCCTCAAAGGGTTAATGCATTGATTTAACCAGAGCCCTCAGGATCCAATCACTTCCCTAAAGAACCATTTCTACCAGACACCAATGCAGGAAAGTGGCCATAATAGGGAAGGTAGTGGAGATAAATTCAAATAAACAGCAAGAGTCTCTAGTAATGTAGTTAGAACCTTGTAGGCCACTGAAAGGAATGAGATGAGGTGAGAAGACATTTGGGGGTTGTGAACAGAGCAATAACTTGATATTGCTTCATGACCACTCTTGATTCTGAACTCAAGAATCAAGTGAGCAGGATGTCCCACTGAGATGGCTGTGCCAGTTGTCAGGAGATGGTCGTGTCTCGAATTGGAATGGTTGCTGCTAAGCCAGCTGCACTGCTACCTCAAGGCGCCCTGGTGAATAATCCCCTAAGCCAGGGGTTTTCTCTTCTATTACTCCATAGGGTTAATTTCAGGGGCCAACTTATTACCCAAAGTCCTGCTAATCGTTTACTTTCTCAGAGAAGTATTCCCTGATTCTTCCTTTTCTAGATCAACTGATTGTTTTCTCGGCCACTTTCCTCATATACCATAAATGTCTTTAGCACTTGAAGTACCAATTGTCTCTAACATTTTAGTGCCTGTCTCCCCCCAACCCAGATATAAGTTCCATTAGTGCAGATAAAGTCTCCTTTACATCCTAGCTGAGTCCAAGTTCCTCAGATGTGGTCAGATAAGAAAATAAATCTGTGCAAGTCTCCCAGCTAGGCAAAGACTGACCTTCCCTCTCACTAGTGCCAACACTGGGACTAAACTCACGGCTTCACATGAATCTTTTTTTCTCTTCTGTCTGTTTTTCACATAGTCCCTTACTCTGTCTATCCAGCCTTGGACTGAAATCTTCCTACCTCCACCTCCTTAGTAGCTGGGACCCCAAGCATGAACTGTTACATATCACAGCCAGCTTTCTTTTGTCCCCTTCCTCCCAAGTAGCTGTGATTGCAGACATGAGGCACTGGGCCTCTCCAGTCTTCTGAAGACACTCTATGGTTTCATCTTGCCAGTCCTGTGCTCATGCTGAAGGCCTTCCTCTAAAGAACTATTGCATTACAGTGCATTGTATTGATGGTTTAGGGTATCTGGGATTAGAGTTCTGTTTTTTCTCTTCTTCTAAGGAAACATTATCACTCAGTCATTGAGCCAGGTGTCTGCTCTTTGTTAGACTGGGCTGCTTTCTGAACATACCTTGTAAAAGGAATATGGTACCTGGGAGAGCAGCCCATTTTCTTTCATTCTTGTAGATCTGAAAAGCACTTTGTTAGGATGGGTGACCAGAGAAAAAAGAAGGAGCCTGGAGAGCTTCTTTCTGTATCTGCACAGCATCCCATGTCTGTGGGCCTCTCTCAGTCAGTCCCTGTCATCTCAAGCTGGGCTAAACGAGTTTAAAAGTGAATCACATATGTTTATACTGCAAGTAATTCCATGGGAGATTTTTTAATATACTTGAAATAAACTTATCCACATTATACTTTATTGATTTAAATACAGATAGGCCCTGCTAATTCTTAATGATATTTAGCTAGTCATTAACTGCTTGTGACTTGTATTTGAATAGCTTCTTACAGATTTCAGGGCACTTTTGTGTGTATTTTCTCTGGTGAAGAATATATAGATTATATTTTCATTATTTCATATTTCTGTTACAAGATTTGCTCTATTTAATTCATTTTATGTAGTTAACTTACATGATTAGGAGCAGGCTGCCAAGAACTGAACAGGAAAGGAGAGGACACAAGTATTGTATCCAAGTCTATGTCCAAGTCCTTGCTGAGGGCATACAGACTTACCTATGTCACTATGCCCTGAAGGGATCGATGTGTCATGGCAGGAGGCAGATATCTTTCTTCTACACTTTTGATTGGAGGGCATCAATAAATAATTACATTATATAAACCTATTTTTAAAGGAAGATAGAAAAATCATGATATGTATTTGAATAACACATTGAAAATACTGCAAACAATATTAGTGTTTACAGGGAATGTATACTATAAGGACAGGATGAGTTAAGTAGCTTGTTTCAAAATTACCTTGTGAGAAGATAAAGGAAAACGTTCTTGGAAAGATCATGTGAGCTGCTTCGGATCTCTTTTTGAGCAAGTGATTATATTCTGTAATGTAATTTCTTTTGGCTGGATGGACAGAGTAAAGATAAAAGGCAACTGTGGAGATAACAGCACACTTCACAGCTGACTGAAGCAGGTGTTGGAAATGCAGATGAAGTGGAGAGACTAAAGACTGTACAAATTTGAAGTGAAATTGCCATGGGTCTGCAAGCAGTGTTCTGTATGTATGAAGTCACGGGCAGTTAAATTATTCATCTTATTGTGTGAACTAGTTCAGGAGTTAGGGAAAAGGTGCCTTTTACATTTAAACTGCTTTTTCCCTTCCTCCTTTTATCTGTACTTGACAAGCAAAATGAACTTCGTTTTGTAAGTTTTATACCTGTGAATGAATGACTTCTCTCTCTCTCTCTCACATATGCATACACACACAGAGAACTCATAGTCACAAAGGCAATGTAAAGCAACAGAAACTAGAATTAAATTTTTGAGTTCGCCCTCACTATGATGACAGTCACTAAGGACAGACACATACATGTGAAAGTATGTCTGCAATCATCATTAGCATAGATTTCACCATGAAATTTTTCTCAAGTATCTGTATGTGCATTTTTATTCTGTGGTAGATTAGACTTTAAAAAATACCACATTGGGGCCGGGAGTTTGGCCTAGTGGTAGAGTGCTTGCCTAGCATGCACGAAGACCCGGGTTCAATTCCTCAGTACCACATACATAGAAAAAAGCCGGAAGTGGTGCTGAGGCTCAAGTGGTAGAGCTCTAGCCTTGAGAAAGTCCAAGGACAGTGCTCAGGCCCTGAGCTCAAGCCCAGGACTAGCAAAAAAAAAAAAAAAAAAAAAAAAACACAGCTTCTAAAAATTCAAGTTCTGATTTTTTTTTTCAAAAAACAAAACAGACACAGTGTGACTCAAGCCTATAATCCTAGCTACTTGGGAAGTAGAAACAAAGAGATCTCAATTCCAGGCAAATCTGGGTTAAAAGTTTGTAAGATTCCTCCTCAACCAGTGGCTGGACATGGTAGCATCCCTGTCATCTCAGGTTACAGGGAAGGCACAAAGGCTGAGTAAGAGGGTACATGCCTGTCATCTCAGTGACAAAGGAAAGCACAAAGAAGATCACAGGCCAGCCAGGGTGCAAAGTGAGACCCGTGTTCAAAATAATCAATGCAAGAAGAGTCTAGTGCTCGCAAAGTAAGCATGAGTCTCTTGAGTTCAAATTCTAGCACCACTCCTATATACATGTATGCATCAGTATATGTGTTTATGTATAAATAAACATATGTAATTTTAAAACAAAGTTAACATTTCAAGGAATATGTCAAAATTCCTGGAATTACTTCCTTTCTCATTTTACTTTGCAGTCTTGTGAACTGGCGGACCTGGCTTATAAAGTACCATGATGATACACAGATTTCTACTAGTACCAAACCCCTCATCATTGGTGAGCTCAGGTCACTAATGAGACACATCGGTGAAATAAATAAATGAGGCACATTTCTGAAAATAAATAACAAATCTTTAAATCTCTTTTTAGAGATCCTGAAGCTATAAACAACATATTCCTCTTTTTTAAGTACATATTTTATCTCTTGTTATGAAGTTTTTAAATTTTTAAATTTTTTTCTACAAATCTATGGGCTTAAAGTATCTTAGTTTTAGAACAAAATTTTAAAGTCCAAAAGGTTTGGTTTAGAATTTGTTTTCCCTCTCCAATAAACCGTGGGTCTCTGGAGAAGTTGACTAGTATCTCCTTACCCAAATTTCCCTAAATATACAAGAGAAGTAGTCTCATGGCCCACTACTAGAAATAGTTGGTGTGTTTAAATATAAATCATTGTGCCTGGCACATTTTGGAAATGTTAGGTGTATCTACTTGCCCTTTCCTTTGAGAGGTAACCTTCCTTCCAGAAAGTTCTGCCTCTGATATAATCTCACTTTAGTTTTATAGCTCGATTTGAAAAGGTATAGAGATTAACTGTATGAGGCATGATGTAGCCTTTCTGTAGTATCTATTTAGCTTTGTAGTTAGAGATTTGGGTAAGAATTATGAGGAATAACGCCTTTCTTCCACCAAGATTATATAAAACTAAGAGTAAATTAGTTAAAATAATCAAGCATTTAATTATTTACTAGTCCTCCTAGAATCTGCATCTGCAAAATATTTGTCTGTCTACCTAATTAGACTTGAAACTACAACAAAATGAATTATAGGTAGAGATACAGACAGATAAAAACTGGGTTTTTTTTC
Source organism: Megascapheus bottae (assembly GCF_031878675.1). Classification (NCBI taxonomy): domain Eukaryota; kingdom Metazoa; phylum Chordata; class Mammalia; order Rodentia; family Geomyidae; genus Megascapheus; species Megascapheus bottae. The sequence continues at coordinate 24,704,630 of NC_143531.1, forward strand.
CTCTTTTTAAAAAGACAATCTTGTGTTACAGTATCTGACTTTGTTACCTGGTATATTATATATATATATATATATATGTTTAATTGAAATAGGAGGGGTAAAAAAAGATGAGGGGATGGGGGAGGGAAATAGGGACAAAAACATGAGAAGGGGGTATCAATGTATGAGAAGTAATACACCTTCTATCTGGAGAATATAACTGTAACCCCTCTACACATTAAATTTTTTTTAAAAAAAGACAATCTCAGTTCTTGTCCTCAAGGTTATTTATATCCTTTAGATGTGTGTGTTTAAATCATCCACCCCCACCCACCATGGATGAAGCTGACAGTATTTTCCAAATTGATTTTCTATCTGTAATACTCTAAACGTCCTAACCGTATCTGAAACCTCATTAAAGCCCTTTTCATCATTCTTCTGACTCCATTAGTTATGGCAGCCTCTCAAAATCTGGTTTTCTAAGTAAATTTCATTATTGTGGTTACCAATTCATTATGAGATGATCAGAGAAATGGGAGGGAGGGAAGGAGATGGGGAGGATGCAGGACATAATGAAAGATTAGGACTCTGGTCTGGAAAGTAGAAATGGCTGGGTGTGGTGGTACATGCCAGTAATGACAGTATTTAGATGGTAGAGACTGTGAGTTTAAAGCTAGCCTGGGCTACATAGTGAGACTGTGTCTCAAAAAGAAGAAAAAAAAAGAGAAAGACGAGGAGAAGGCAAGTAATGGAAAAAAGAGAGGGAAGATATGAGAAAAGGAGGGGAAGGGAAGAAAGAAGGAAGGGAGGGAGGGATGGATGGAGGGAGGGAGGACTCAAATTTTGAATGTTACAAAAAACAGTAAATGTGAACCAAGATGAAAGATCAAATTGAGGCCATGTTCTTGAAACTTGCTTGGAAAAAAAACAAAGCAAACCACAGATCTGGATTTGTACACAGAGGAAGAAAATTAATGTCAAATATATTTCAATGAGTTTATTTCATTGTCAATAAAAAACTAATATGTAGCAATCTTAAAAATTCCTACTGGATCTTAATTTTGTCACTATACTAGAATTCTTTCCTTTTTTATGTTCTCGGAGTCATTTTTTTTCTTTTCTTTTTTGTTTTGTTTTATGTTTTTGTGCTAGTAGTGGGGCTAGAACTCAGGTCCTGGCACTCTGAGCTTGTTGTGCTCACAACCTAGTGCTCTGCTACTTCAATAGCAGCTCCACTTTTTCACTTTTTGGTGGTTAATTTGAGATGAGTCTCATGACTTTCCTTCCCTGTTTGAAATGCAACCCTCAGAACTCGGCCTCCTAAATAGATTGGATTACAGGCAAGAGCCAAAGGCATCCAGCTCTGGGTCATTCTTGAATAAGCAGAATTTTGCACGCATTAGGCAAGATAGAGGATGAGTTCACAAAACAGTCTCCATGCTGTTGGATTTGTTTGTTTTGTTTGTTTCCTGGGGCTTGAACTCAACCTGAGCACTTGTCTCTGAGCCTCTTTGTGCACTTGGCTAGTGCTCTACCACTTGATTAGAAATGAGAACCTCACAGACTTTCCTGCCTGGCTGTCTTTGAACTATGATCCTCAGATCTCAGCCTCCTGAGTAGCTAAGATTACAGGCGTGTTCGCAAGATTTTTGTAAAGACCACTCAGCTAATAAATGGTCAAGCAGGAGTTAGAACCCAGACATTCTGTCTTTGAAATCTACTCTTGATCATGACACATACTGTTCAAAGAAGACATCTTTTAAAACCAGCAAAAAACCAAGCTTCTAAAAAAGAAAAATCAGTCTGACACTTAACTTCCTAATTTTACATTAACAGCTAAAGTGAAATAGAATCTACAAAAGAAGATGAAACAGAAAATGACTGCTACATTAGAAGATTATTCGCAAATAGTCATTTCACAGGAAGAGGGACCCTCTTTCTGATTCTTCCTGCTCTTCCCCCATCCCGCTCCTTTTCCTTCCTTTCCTTTTATTTCAAGACTACTTTGCCTCTCCATAAGAAGGCTAAGGCTGGGCAGCTTGTGATCTCAGGACTGTGTGAGGCTTGAGGGGGCAGGGGAGCACTAAATAGTGGTGGGTATACTGCAGGATGTAGAAAGGGAGAAGAGGAGACAAGGCTGACTTCTCAGTAGTGGAGATGGGCTAAAACTGGAGGTACTTTTGTCTTGCGTTCTAAAATTACACTTAGGTAGGTAAATGCAGAACAGAGGGAGAGGGGGCCAAAGGATGCATCTTCCTCATCTGTATCCTAGCATTCTGGATCCTGCCTTCTGAAGGCTTCTCTCTGCACTGAGGCTTCCTTCTGTAACTCTCACTTAGGTCTGGGGAGAGAGGGGGGGGGGAGAGGGAGGGTGAGGGAGAGAGTGAGAATGAGAGAGTGAGAGTAGTGTATGTATTCACTTGAATGTGTACCTAGAAAGTGGTTGTAGTTTCAAATTTTTAACCCATGCTAAACATATCTTCATAGTTCCTAATATCTTACATTAACCTATATAAAAAACCATAATGCTTATTTTGATCTAGTTCTTAGCTTACGTGATCTTTGCAAATTGACTAAAAAATGCTGAATCAGATCACCCCAAGTTGCAAATAAGTTAGGCTTATATATTCTTTGACCTACATTTTTTTCTAAATTGCTTTTCAGGTTAATATCTTGTAAGCATTTAGAATCAAATGTATACTCTCAATAGTATAGGAACCGTATTTTGTCACAGATTTGTCTTTGCAGCTCACTTCTGGTTCTGTGCATCTATGTGAATTTGGGCAAAATCCTGACCCTTTTGGTAATTTCCTCATCCTTCTGCAACTTATGGTTTTTGAAAAATAAATCTAGAGACAGGAAACACTGTTGAAAATGTGGGCATGGGAGAGGCACTCAGCTGGTGCAGCCTCCCTCCTTTTCTTCCTTTATTCCTTTCCTTACCAAGTGTGGCCCCGCAGATCTCGGGGGCACAGGGAAATGCAGCGCTTATTAATAAAGGACCTGAGTGACAGGGCACTGTGTTGCCCTTTTCTTCATATTTGGCCTCTCTGCTTGTATCTCATTCTCACCTTCGTTTCAGTAATTAAGTCATCCATCATCATCTGGAAGATGAACTCAGCCAGAAGGCTAGTGTAATTTTGGGGGAGGATGAAGGAGAACACAGAGGGCCACCAAAGACTTGAGGGCCACCGAGGACCACCAGGGTGCCAGCAGCCTGTGAAGTGGGGAGGTTAGAATGGAAAACATCTTTTGAAACACAGGCATGTCTCATCTCTAAAATTGCAGACTGGGCTTACTGCTGGAATGTGGCTTAGTGGGAGAGTGTTTGCCTAGCATGCATGAAGCCCTACGTTCAATTCCTCTGTACCACATATGCAGAAAAAGCCAGACATGGTGCTGTGGCTCAAGTGGTATTGCTTAAGCCTTGAGCAAAAAAAAAAAAAAAAAAAAGCTGAGAGACAGTTCCCAGGCCTTGAGTTCAAGCCCTTGACTGAAAAAAAAAAAAGAGAAAAGAAATAGAAGAAGAAGAAAAAAGAAAAGTACTGACTGACCCAAACTGAGTTTTGTCTTTGACTCCTTACTTAGAAAAGCAAACTTTAACTGCTCCAAATTTCAAAACCCTTCTTCTCTTTTGCTGATATCTTCATTATTTCTTGTCTTTTCCTTTTTTCTTCTCTTTGTGTATTGTGTTCCTTATTGCTATCTTTGTTTGCACTTTTATTTTATTTGGGGGCACTACCAGGGTTTGAACTTGGGGGCTTGAGCTTACTAAGATGATACTTGGGGGGCATCTTTAGCTTGGCTGTGAAGCCTGACTTCTTCTTCTCATCTCCAGTCTCCTGAGAAAATTCTCCACGAGTTGTCTATGAACATCAACAGTCTTATGCTACTAAGTAGATAGGCCTGAATCAACTTCTTGCCCCCAAACGGGATTTGAGCAGGATAATGAAAAATGTTTCAAGCTTATAGGAACAAAATAGTAGTGATGTTTGCATCCTTTACCCATCTGTATTTTTTGTTTTGTTTTGTTTTGCCAGTCCTGGGGCTTGAACTCAGGGCGTGGGCACTTGCCCTGGGGCTTTCTCAAGGCTAGTGCACTACCACTTGAGCCACAGCACCACTCTGGCTTTTTCTGTGTATGTGGTACTGAGAAATCGAACCTTAGAGCTTCATGCATGCTAGGCAAGCACTCCACCACTAGGCCATGCTCCTGGCCCCCATCTGTATTTTTTTAAGGCCAACTTCTCCAGAAATTTCTGGATAACTTTGCTGTTGCTTCTAGTTATGAAAGAAATTCCTTCAAGTCTGAAAACTTTTCCAACATTATTTTAGTTGACAGATTGTGTGCAAATGGCCCTGCTTTGAAATGAGTCTTATTTAATCCACAGTAAGCCATCTTTTAGTTCTTACATCAGTCTTGACTTTATTAAAGTCAAAAGTAATGTTTTGGGAGGGTAAAATCATAAATATGATTCATAAATACTTAAAAAAGAACAACAACTGAGCTCATAGTTGAATAGAAATCTCACTTAGAATTGTACTTTGTCTTTGAAAGAAAAACTTCTGGGAATGAGGGTAAACTGGTTTAAGAAAAGAAATCAAATATAGGATTTGAAAATCTAGTTTAGCATATATTAGATTAATGCCCTGTAAAATCCCAAAGTCTGAATTCAGTTAGCAGAGTGTTTGACTTAATTTTTTTGTTTTTTCTTAATATTTTTTCCTGTACTTCTTTTTTTGTTATTTATGGTTAAAGCCTAGTAAGTTTCCCCCCTCTTTTCTAGCTTTAAACATTTAATACTGCATTTCTAAAGAGCTTAGGCCCTCCCCCTCTTTTTTTTTTCTCACAACTTTTTGAGAAACTAGTGGTGAGGAATTTTTCTGTGACTAAAATCCTTCTTTTCATGATTATGCTCACAATCTCAGAATGTTAACAATATACATAGTTTTTGCTTGCAAATAAGCAGGGATTTAAAATTTTTGTTCATGGAGCTCTGTTGATAAAGGCCTTTTCATATTCTTGTATCTTAATGTGTTTTTGTTTTTAAAAATATGCTGTAGCTGATTGAAATAAATCTGATTTTGACTTGGGCCACACAACAGTAATTCCTTCAAAAACCTGTCACTATGCTATATATTGAAGGTGATGTCAGCAACAATTCCTGCTTTATTTAGAGTAATGTAATCTAAGACTATCAACCTTTCCTACTTTCATGAGCTTTTGGCTTTCAGACCAGAATGTGCAAAATAATTTATTTTATTTAGAGCTTCTGGTAAAATGTCCATCACATATTTATTTAAATGTGCACCTTCCACTGAAATAGGCTTTCCTGCCAGTATCTGTGTTACTTTCCATGTTCCGAGTCCTTTAAGTTACTTTGGTTGTATATCAATATTTTAAGGTTAAGATAAGGTTTTCTTCTGTGATCAAAGAAGACAAATGCATACTGATATTTGCGATGCCACACAGTAGAAACTCAAGACAGTAGAAGTCATGGGTGTTAACAAGGAAGCAAGCGCTAGAAGGAAGAAATGACGTGCTAACAGTGATGTAGACCAAAGTTTGAAATAATCAGGGAACAGAGATGTTGACTGGAGATTAATATTCCTTTTAAATATTTCTGATAAACAGACAAAGTTTATCTCACAAGACCTGAGATTAACAAATATATTCATTCTATTCTCATACAAATAAGAATGTAGAGAAATGTAATCTCATGGATAAGAACCTGTACATAGATGGCTCTAAATCTTGTCTGTTCCTTTCATGGTTTCATGTAATCAAGTGGGTTGTATTTACCACATGTGTACCTGATGGAGCTGTACTCACCCTTAACTAATATAATATATTGATAAATATAAGTTAGAGTTGGTGATATATATGCACATACATATGCATACCTATGGAAACACAAGTGTATGAACCCACACAAATATATGAGCTATATAAATAAAGCTATATTTATATAAGCTATATAAATAACCCAATATAGCAGGTGCATTTTTCTTTCTTCTTTCCTACCCTTAATCCTTCAATCTCTGTATTTTTTAAAAAATTGAGTAGCGCAATGTGTGTTTCAGAGATGAGGAAAATAGAAGCACAGTAACCAGTCCTGAAATCTGTTGATGTGTTTAGAATGCACATAAGGTGCTGTGCACAAGGACTGCTTTGTGGTATAGGTTCAAACTTTGAGCAGCTGACGAGGCATAGCAGGGCCTGGAGTTCCTCTGCATGTTTCAGTGAGAGCAGCCCATGTGCACGCACATAAGAACAGATCACACCAAGTTTCCCCTGAGCTCCCTTTGCTGACAAGCCTATCTTCACCATGACAAAATTCCCACAAGAGCTTACATTATTAATGGCTTGAAATCTGTTGGATTCAGCAGGTATGTTCCATGTTATTGATGGTGAACTTTATCTCTTGTATTTCTTAGGTACATAACAACACCGGAAACCCCTCAGATGAACAGTTTGCATCTAGACTAAGTTTGTAGGGGGCCAATGGGCTTTTGCTTCAATGTATATAAATACAGGGATTTTCCCCCCTCCCTCTTACGGAAGGTTGTGTGGAGACAGAGGGAAAGAGAATTGGCATTAATTTATGAACCCTTCCTGCCTTCTTGCTGCAGTACAGCCCGTGAGGCAAGATGCTGTAATCACTCTTACTTCACATTAATGAGAACTCTTAATGACAATTACTGATTAGAGTTAGAAATGTTTGGGGACTTTAGAGAAGATATATTGACTTTCAGAGGACAAAACTTCATCTGCCTTTTGTACAACTCAATCTCTCGTAATTGACTAAGTGCCAGATGCAATCCCACTCTACAGACCTGTGCAGGTATTTGAATGGACTTTCAGGGGCTCAGTTGTACTTTTTTTCTCAACTCCAATTAGGGCAAAAAGTTCAAAGAATTCAGTTGGCTTTTAGCAGTGTCTTTACGCTTTTTTCTTTCTTTCTTGGTAATGGTCACACTAAAACTACTTTCCTTTTTGGTACCAAGAATAACCAATAATTTAGCCTACTCTTATTTTGAAGACATTGACTTGTACGGTCACACATAGATACCAGACATCGTTTTCCTCTTAACACATTTGCAGTGTTGGAATTTGGGAGGGCCGATGTTGAAAAACTCCAGTATATTGCATATACACATGTTTATAAGATTTTTAATGAAGGTGACAAACATCAAGCTACAATTAGGTAACTGAAAGAAGAGGTTTACATGGGCTACTGCAGAGCAGGATGACTAGATAATAATAATTTCCTGTCTGTTTCCACAAGCCATTCCCACCTCTTAGCTTTCTGATACTCATTTAGAAGAGGGACATTCTTACATATTCGAAGACATTTCATACCTACAACTTCTTGGTCCATGAAGAGCATCTTCTGTGCCATCTCTTTAAAAGAAGTAACTTCAGCATTTGCTTCCTTCAGTATGGTAACTCCTAAACTATTGAGCTTCTATTTGCACTTAAATTGAAGGTCACGTTTCAAAGTCAGTTTTAAAAATATATAGATCTCACTTTTTTTCTATTTCTTTCTTTTTTTTTTTGTCAGCCAGGGGACTTGAACTCTGGGCCTGGGCATTGTCACTGAGCTCTTCAGCTCAAGGCTACCACCCTACCCCTTGAGCCACAGTGCCACTTCCAGTTTTCTGGTGGTTAATTGGAGATAAGAGTCTCATGGACTTTAGTGCCTGGGCTGGCTTTGAACCGCAATCCTCACATTTCAGCCTCATGAGCAGCTAGGATGAACTTTTTAATGTTAGGCATTCCTCACTGTCCTTCAGAAAAGTCACTCATTAGACACCAACTTTGCCAGCATTCCACTGTCACTAAGGATACAGCAAGGAAAACTGTCCCACCCCAAATCTCTGAAATCAAGGAGAAACCAATCTTATATCATGAAGTTTCTGATGGTATAAATTCTGGAATGACACAGAGGATGAAAAAACAGATCAGAAGTAGGTCTTTACACAGTCGATGAACAAGTTTATTTAGTCCTCCAGGAGAATGAGCAATTACTGAAAGTATTATTTATAAGTGTCACATTTAAAGTGCTTTCTTTTAGGATGGGAGAGAATTCCTTTCTAGATTAAAAAATCATTATAGTCTTCTGAAACTACTGACATCACGAAGGCTTCTTAAAGAGTCTCTGAAACATTTGCTCATGCAGGCAAGTAAAAGCAGACATAGGAAGAGGTGTCAATGCTGTCTCAGTGAGTGATAATTTTCCCTTGGTCTCCAGTGCTGGCTTCTAGAACAGGCCTTCTGAGGGTAGTTTGAAGCACTATTTCCTGGGGCTGTCTTGGGCTGAGTGTGTAGTTGATGCAGAACTTGCTCATTTTGGGGAAAAGAGGCCTTGCATCCCTGAAGATGGATGGCTTCTCTTTGTCTGATGAAAGACTGGCAGTGACAGAGTGCAGGGTGGGTGGTGGCAAATCTTCCTTGTTTCCAGTGAAGATTTTTCTTGGGTGGGTGGAGGGACTCAAATTGTGAAGTCTATTTGGGATGAGTTATCTGTAATCTCTGCCTATTCTGGGAGAGCAAGAGAATGACTAATTGAAGCATCCCCTCATGGTAATTGAGATGAATTGAAAGGGGAAATGAGTGATTGCCCCTGAGCCTCTGCCTGACTCAGTGTCTGGTGCTGCTGGATTTGTTTCTGAGGGCTCCTTACTGGTTCAGTGACACAAAAGTCCACACAGCTCTGACAATTAAATTTGACAACAGAATACTTCCGCCCCAGCCTAAATTCAGGATACTTGTTGCTCTGTTTTACATCATGCCATTAATGAAGGTTGGTTCCTGAAAGCTGAAAACCAGAGCCAGATTTACTAGTCATGGTGGGAGTCCAAGCTTGAACAACCCTCATTGGCATGGGCTCCTTTGGAAATTCTACAACTGATTTTCTAGTCCCAAAGACTAAAAAGGACTCTCGAGTTGCATTAGACTCCAGTTCCTTCTAGTTCTTTGGTGGTGATAAAATTCTAATTGTAATGGGCAATCTGGCACACATTGAAACAAGTTTAAAAAGATAGCCAACCTGCACTCAAGGAGATTAGGGGACTTTGAACTCAATAAGTTCTCATGACTGTGTTTACCCTATTTTCTGAAATTCTTGGAATTAAACATATTAGCTAATGGTAAACATAGTTTTTGTAAGTACATTATTTCTTTAATAGAGTATTATATTCTTCTTTTTTGTTGTTGTTGTTTTGCCAGTGGTGGGGCTTGAATGCAGGGCCTGATCACTGTCCTTAGGCTTTCTCAGTGCTAGAGCTCTAGCATGTAAGAATTGAACCCGGGTCTTCGTGCATACTAGGCAAGCACTCTGCCACTAGGCCAAACTCCCAGCCCATAGTATTATATTCTTAGGAAAGAAAAGCAGAAGAAAACTTCTATGATATTATAATATAGAGGTGGCAGCTTATATATGTCTGTGTACTGTACAATCATAAATAACGATTGACTTCAAACAAATTCTTAATAGATGCCCTATATTTTACACTATGGGGCAATTCACCTGTCCATGTCGGCAATTTCCAATTTAATATATCATACCTAACCAGAGATCTGTAAGTGTTTGATGATCACAGACAAAATATATATGGTGAATTTTATTGTTTATTTATTTATTTTTGTTGGTCATGGGGCTTGAACTCAGGCCCTATGAACTGTCTCTGAGCTCTTTTGCTCAAAGCTGTCACTTTGAGCCACAGTGCCACTTCTAGGTTTTGAGGGGTTAAAGGTAAAAGTCTCACAGGGACTTTTCTGCCTTGGCTGGCTTCAAATCATGATCCTCAGATCTCAACCTCCTGAGTAGCTAGGATTACAGGTGTGAGCCAGTGGTGCCTGACTTGATTTTTTTTTTAAACTAAAAAGTAATGTTGGCAGGTTCTCTCTGATTTGAAAAAGAGTAAAATATATAATCTCAGAAAAATAATTTGTACATTGATGGCAAGTAACTTATAGATTTTGAACTGTTTTCTAAAAACGTACATAATCATCTTTTTGTCAGTGCACTTAATATATTCCAAACCTACTATCACATTTTTACTTGATGATTAAATGCATTCAAGCAACATATATGCTTCTACTGAAACTTCAGTTGTGCTTGGTTTTCTTACTGTTATTATTACTGATTTTATTTTCCTGCTTTTGTTTAGGATTGTAATGGACCTGTGAAATTAAGATTAGCATATTCCTGATTTTAAACAAAATTTTATGTGCCCAGTGTATGCTGGTATCTTATACTCTTCCATTGCATAGCTTTATTCAAAGGGGATATCTTTTTTGTTTGTTTGTTTGCTCAGTCAGCGCACTTTCTAGGAGGCAGAAGTAAAGCTCTTCTTCAAATTCTTGCATCACACCCCCCTCCCCATACACACACATACACACAGCTATTTGGCAGATGGATATTTGTATAGTAGGAAATATTGGATGAACTGAACTGCCTGATTAGACAGAGCTGGGCCATTTCTCAAGTTACTAAGCTATAAGCTACTTCAGTGAAGAGTAACGTGTCTGTTTTGAAGCTGAGTGATCAGATCATGTGGAAGTGCTCTTCTTGCCTTCTCTGAAAAGAATTTTTAAAAAGGAAGGAAACACTGATTCAGAGCAAAGTAATTGCCATGCTGATATTGCCCATTTAACATTTTTCTGCCAACTGAATGGGCCTTAAGGCTGGAATTTTATCTTTAGAGAAGTGTTTTGTTGTTTTGTCTACTTTCTCAGTTTGTCAGTTTCATAGACAATTACATATGGCAAAACTATTTGTTTCATTTTAGACCAGCTCTGTTAGTTTCAAATACACTGGCCTACTGCCAGCAGCAATTACAATATAAATATAGCCAGTAACTTGCTTATTGGAAGAGTGATTTCCCAAAGACCTCTTTAAGCTTGATGATCTTACCGAGGTTCCTGATAAATCTACCCCAGTGAAAGATATTGTAACTATCAGCGGAGCACAGAAACTAAGCTGCCAATGTATCTGCACATGTATTAAAGGTAGTCATTTCTGATAGGCATTGGGGTAAATGATGGTTGCAAACATTAGCCCTCTGCAAAGCACAGATGCATGAGAAATGTTTTGAGCTCTGAGAAAACTGTGTGTCTGAACAAATAGGGTTCTGATGGTTTTGTGAGCTGGAAGGTAGGAAGAAAGTAATTTGGGCAGCCTTCCTAAGTCTGTTAGTCCAGTTCAGACTCTCTCCACAGGAAGCGGACATTGAGGTCAGAAGTTAGGTCAAAGCCTTTTAATTGTGAGTCTCCACGATGCCTCTGGGCTTGGGTCAATAGCTTGAAAGTCTCTGTCTATAGGCCTGGAAAGTGTACATTATAGGGGCTCAGGTGGTCTTCTCGACTGTTGTAATGCTCAATTGTAAGGAGCAGATTATCTGCTTTGCAGATTATCTGATGGCCCATCATCAGCCTTCCCACTGGGCTTCCAGCTGCCAGGATGGGCTGAGATGGGAAGCACTGCAAGTTTGGTACAGTGGACCCTGTGAGGTCCCATTGCAAAGCCAATTGAGCACTGCTTTGCTAAACAAGTTTGCTTTATTTGTCTGAATTTTTTTTAACCTGTCTTCTCTACAATAGTTGTCTAAACCACATATGTTTTCTTCTCAGTCCCTAGAAATCGTACATGTCATGAAATCCATGCAAAACACAATGACTCAAGTAGTTTTCCTTCATCTGTGTTCTTTGTGATGTGACATGGCATTCTAAAATAAGTTAACGTAATCTCTGGAAATTCATCAAGTCCTTCAACCTGCGCTCCGCCTGTTGCCTTGGAAGTCATGAATCAGGGTAGATTGTACCCTTTCAAAGCAGCTGTGCTTTGGTCCAAAGAAATAGCAGTTGGCTGTGCAACTCACAATTTCTCTAGATTGGGAAATAAAGGCTATATCCTGAATTATGTTTGTTGTGAAAATGAGAGTATCATTCTCTAGTCTTCAGTAAAACCAGTAAACACCATTCTTCCATGTTTACTGAAATGAGAAAAAAAGGAGAGAAAGATTCATAGGCAGAGAAATACAGATGATTATAATCTCAATTTTTAAACAAGTTGCTAATCAATTACTGATTATGTAGATTTTTTTTTCCTTTTTAATGGCTTAAAAAATCTTGACATACTCTTAAGTCAGCAAAGTGTGCTCTTAAATGCTGATGTTTGTTCTCATTACTGTATCATGCCTTCCTCCCAAACAGCTTCCAAACCAATCTTTTTTTGTTTTTTGTAAATGCACATTCTTTCCGGGTTCCACCAGCCCTGGACATGCTATAAGAAAAAAAGACAGCATTATTAGAATCAGTAAACAAGAATTTTTACTCCAGTAAATCCTGTGCTTATCTCTCCTCCTCCTCCTCCTCCTCCTCCTCCTCCTCCTCCTCCTCCTCCTCCTCCTCTTCCTCCTCCTCCTTCATCATTGTGGTCATCATCGTCTTCTTCTAAATAAGTCTGGTGACTTAGGATTTGCTGTTATTGTTGTTGTTGTTTCCCCAGTCCTGGGTCTTGAACTGAGGGCCTGGGCACTGTCCCTGACCTATTTGTTCAAGGATAACACTCTACACTTTTGAGCCACAGCCCACTTGCAGCTTTTTTGGTGGTTAATTGTGAATTTTGTTGACAATTTTAGTCTTTTATTATTCAGCAGAATAATTTTATACTTATTTGAGACTAAACACAATTTTAATTACCTAGAATATACAATTTAATAAAGGATCTCTATCACTGGATTTATATCTATAATATTGTGTTGAAATAAAATACTCAGGAAGATCGCGAATTCCAAGACAACTAGGGTTTTGTAGTGCATGCATGTGTGTGTGTGTGTGTGTGTGTGTGTGTGTGTGTGTGTGTGTGTGTGTGTATCTTTGCTTAAAGGTTTGGCCTTTGGCCCCAGGCTCTTGAACTCCTTAAACCATTCCAAATTCCTGGGTGATAGAAGTGTCTTTTGTTCTGATGAGGCCACCCTTGGTAATCTCCTGGACAACCTAAGAGAGGTCTGGTTGCCAGGGGAACCCATCATGTACTTAGAAAGTGGGGACTTCCAGCTCCTAGCTGAAGGCTGAGCTAGTCTCCAGTGGCCAGTAAAATGGTCAGTCAGGATTGTCACATGAACCTTGTAGGAAAACTCAGAGGGGCAGAAAGCTTCTAGGCAGCTGAAGGAGATGGTAGAAGCTCTGGAGGGCAGTGCACGTAGAGGGGCCACAGAAATGCACACTGTCTCCCGTACCGCTCCCTTGTGTCTGTTTTATCTGTATCCTTTATACTATATATAGTGTGTGTGTGTGTGTGTGTGTGTATATATACACACACTAAACATATAAGCATGAATAACATTTCCCTGATTTCAGTAAGCCACTCTAACAAATTAACATGACGCACAGAAGGATTTGTGGATGCCAGGGTTTAGAGCCAGTTAATCATCACTACTGGTTCCAGTCCAAGACCTTTGATCCACATCAGAAGGGCAGTGCTGGCTCTCTACCCATGGAATCTACTATACTGCCTCTAGGTGGACAGTGAGTGGCTGGACTGAACCAATTCAGGGGCCCTCTAGCTTGTGTCTTCTGGAGAGCTGCTTGATGTGCAGGAACCCTCCCCCCCCCCCCCCCCCCCGCCACCTCCATTCTGGTGTCACAAGTCTTATGTTGAGTGAGAGGAACCTGATTTTCTTAGCCCTTACAACATCTTCTTGCAAAATAGACAGACTTTTAAAAAGTATAAAGATAGGGGCTGGGAGTTTGACCTAGTGGTAGAGTGCTCGCCTAGCATGCACGAAGACAGGGGTTCAATTCCTCAGTACCACATACATAGAAAAAGCCAGAATTGTTGCTGTGGCTCAAGTGTTAGAGCTCTAGCCTTGAGAAAGTCCAAGGACAGTGCTCAGGCCCTGAGTTCAAGCCCCAAGACTGGAAAAAATAGTATAAAAATTCATAAAAGTTGCTGTTTGTTTCTTAAAAGGTGAGAAGTCCTGCAGGGAAGAGATGAGGTAGGTTAAGGGTAGGGGCAGATGTGCTAGGACCAGGTGAAGAGGCAGCTTTTAAAGCAGGGGAGAGGCCACGGTAGTCTCCTTTATGAACACAAAAGGACCAGGTGAAGAGGCAGCTTTTAAAGCAGGGGAGAGGCCACGGTAGTCTCCTTTATGAACACAAACGCTCTGGGTCATGAGGGAGCTGGTCTGGAGGATTTCCAGAGGAGAATCTTCCAAGCAGAGGGAAGAACGAATGCCAAAGCCAGAGCATCCCTCCAGATATGCAAAAACTGTTCTCACAGAGTGGAACCAGAATGGTTTTTCCTAAACTCAGCCTTTTATTTCAAGCTGTCTTTACTGTTTGCATTTTTGTAGAATAACTTAGCAGCACTAGAAGAATATGGTTTGTCTGAATGTATCTGTGTTTCCAGAAATGGCATTCATTTTCATCTTATAAAATATCTTTGTGAAGATCTTGAGTCATACTGTTAGTAAAATACTGTGTTATGATGAAATGAATCTGGAATACCATGTCTCGCTGATCCTAGCAGCTACATCTGGATGTGATAAGATGGAAGGGGAAAACATCCAGTGAGCATCTGTTGAGAAACAGATGACTGTGTTTCGTCTGCTTCTACGTTCTCTCTTGCAATCTCTACAGTGCTCCCATGAAACACTAGGAAATAGATATTTGAAAGGATCAAGGGGAAGGTAGACAAAGTTAAAAAAAAAAAATCAGTGTAGCCAGGCACCAGTGTCTCATGCATATAATCCTAGCTACTCAGGAGGCTGAGCTCTGCCAGCCCAGGCAGGAAAAGTCCATGAGACTCTTACCTTCAATAAAGTATTCAAAAAACTGGATGTGGCATTGTGGCTCAAATGGTAGAGCACTAGCCTTGAGCCAAAGAAGCTGAGGGACAGCACCCAGGCCTAGAGTTCAAGCCCCAGGACCAGCAAAAATAAACAAACAAACAAATAAAATATTTCTTAAAATATTTAATGTATGTCCTACAAAATTAAGAAAAGTGAGGGAAAGGAGGAGTTGGGCAGGAAAGTCACTCCTCCCCAAGGGTGACATTGACTGAGACAATTGTATTCATAAACTGCCTTGTTGAGTTGATAACTCCTTTGTACAACTAAAGATTTAAGAAAATTTTTTAATGGAGGACATCTCCTTTGTGTGTACTGGAGAATTGCCAGATCTAACCCTACTCCATTAGAATGTGAAATGAATAGCATCACAGTTTGCCTGTTTTCTTGGGGCAATCTCAAGGTAATGTTTGCTTTATACATTTCTCTCTGCATAGATAACCAGTTGGTAAATCCTGTTGATTTTAGTACATGAATATGTCATATTTTCTCACAATTTCTTCATTGCTGTAAGGACCCTAGTCCAGCCAGGGCCTCTAACAGTCTCCCAGTCTCTTGTCTTCCAGCGAAGCTGTGGGTCTCTAGTTTGGGTTGTGTATTGAAATCACACGCTTTTGTGTTCATGTTTTCTTATATGTACTTCCTCGTCTAACAATCCCTTGGTTCCTGATGAATGAGCCTGGTGAGTTCTTGGTCTCTTGCAGTGCAGAAATAAAACCAGCAACAGTGAGTACAGTTGGGAAGAGTTCAGTGAAGAGAAAGTAAAGCCCACCCAGGAGAGTGAGCAGCAGGACTGGAAATCAGTTGCCCAGAGTGTGGTTAGGGACTGGCTGCTCCCTTCTGACGATTTGTCAAATGGAGAGTGGTTTGTTTGAAACAAGCAAGGTCCTCCTCCTGGATGGGTAGCTGCCAGTGAGGTGAGGCAAACTGGCCTGCACCTGGTGGCTGCTATTTTCCTGCACTTCCCTTTCTCTTTTCTGAAACCCTTCTTATTCTGCAAGGCCTAGATTCAGCTATGGATTGTCTGGTCTTTCTCATCACCTTTCTTGCCTTTAGACCACATGGATTGAATTTGTAAACAGGGAGGGAAGAAAACTTTATTAATCACCTTCCAAGGGTGCTCAGTTTGTTAAATAATATTGTTGGTAAAGTGGGCTCCTTCTCCTATACTCTGCCAGCATGTGGAGAAAATAGATTTGGAGTCCAATTCCAGAGCTCTGTATATTGAAACATCTTATTCTGCCTTGTGACTTGGTGTGTGTGTGTGTGTGTGTGTGTGTGTGTGTTACATGATCATCTCTATCATGTTGTAAGATACTCTTGATACTTCTGGGATAGAGCTAGTTCCTTAAATCCTTATTTCTAGGATAAAATACTATGCATATGTGGTATGCCTTTGGAAAGTACTCACTGAGTAAATTCTGAGGTTCTTCCACAAAACAGATCTGGGATTTTTATTGTGATATTAGTACACATTTGGCTAATACGGTTAATTTTTATTTCTCTTTCTTTGCTTACGTCACAGGAAAATGATAAATTAACCTCTGAGATTAGTTTCTAGGTCCTCTCTCTTGCCATGATTTAATGACTTCTTCTCTCCCTCCCTCCCTCCCTCCCTCCCTCCTTCCCTTCCTCCCTTCCTCCCTTCCTCCCTTCCTCCCTTCCTTCCTTGAGTAAGCATTTTGGAAACAGGAGTAAGAGAGGCAATAGAGTAAGAAGGTACAAAGATTAAGAGTAGTTTATAGCAATTCTTATTTCTGACAAAGCTAAGTTTTCTTGAAAAGTATTCCTCAGCTTTCTGAGGAAAGATAAAAATGGAAAGATTAAATCCTTGTACTGGTTTTGCATGCTTGAGAATTCTCCTTTCCTTCTTTATGTCCTACAATATGAGTAAAAATACTGACTGTTCTGATTTGACCTTAAATGCCCCACCAAATACTTCAGGAATAGGAGCTGATACCACCTGGCCTGAGATTTCGGCCTGTAACATGGCTGAACACAAGATACTGATGGGCAGCCTGATGGGAAAGGAAGTCTGCCTGTCTGTTGGCATAAATGGAGCGGTAAATGCACTGGTTTCTAACCAAGGACTTTGAAGCAGAAATCAGGAAGAATAAAGAAAGCAAGTGTGAATGTATAACTCATTATTTTTTTCCCCAAAGGGTAATTTCTTTTTTTTTTTTTTTTTGTCAGTCCTGGGCTTGAGCTCAAGGCCTGAGCACTGTCCTTGGACTTTCTCAAGGCTAGAGCTCTACCATTTGAGCTTTAGCACCACTTCCTGCTTTTTTCTATGTATATGGTACCGAGGAATCAAACCCGGGCCTCTGTGCATGCTAGGCAAGCACTCTACCACTAGGCCAAACTCCCGCCCCCCCCCCTTTTTTTTCTTTTTTTTTTTTTTTTGCCAGTCCTAGGCTTGAGCTCAGGGCCTGAGCATTGTCCTTGGACTTTCTCAAGGTTAGAGCTCTACCACTTGAGCCTCAGCACCACTTCCGGCTTTTTTCTATGTATGTGGTACCAAGGAATCAAACCCGGGCCTTCATGCATGCTAGGCAAGCACTTTAACCACTAGGCCAAACTCCTGGCCCCCAAAGGGTAATTTCTTTTTCCTTACTTGTGTAAGAGTATGGTCAAGTTGTTCTTTGCCTAAAAAGACTTTCTTAGTCTGATTTTTAGGAAAAGCCTCTTGGGAAAGAATGTATTTAATGATTGTAAATCTACAGCAGCTAAATTGTGTTAATTTGACTGACTAGAAATATTAACCATGTTATATCAAATAACTGCCATAAGTAATTCCCTTCCATGCCTTGTGACTTTATTTTAATTGATTTTTTTACTTTTAGCTTATATGATTTTTGTTTATTCTGACACATATTTATTAAATGCATGAAGAAAATTGTTTTGCAGAAATTTTTAGTGTCTTTATCTTGTTTAAATTGGTGACTTAAGTCTTTTTATTTCCTTCAGCATTCCAACCTACTTTTTTATTTTCAGGCCTGACTGCTGATGTAGCTCTTTGGGTTTACTAATGACATTATTGTCTACATCAGCGGTCTATACAATTAAACTGTGTGTTTGGCAGTATGATTTGATGTTTCTCTCTCAAAGATTTGAAAGTCAAAATTGAACATGATCGATTGCTGCAAGTTATGTTAATATTAGGGTTCCCAACCTACATTATGGAATAAATCATCCCCTGTAATAACAAAGATAATACCCCTCACATTACTCATCTGATTTTGTACCAGCAACCAGACCTTAGGAGTTAGCTTTATTTGTCTTCTCCAGAGCCCTCCTTCTCGATGAAGCACAAGGTGAAAGTTCACAGCAACATCATTTATGACAGTGGTTTCCCTGTCAATATTGCCAGTAAAGATGTGTGTTCCTAATGGGGACCAAGACATGTGAAAGGGTATCAATGTATATGAATTAATGCACCTTCTATCTGGCAAATATCATGTAACCCTTTTACTAATTACAATAAAAAATATAAAAAAAAAGAAAAAAAAGATGTGTGTTCCTGGCTCTCTCCCTACCCCCAACTCCCTGAGTCTGTCCTCTATATTTCAGTAAACTAGCTGCTTTTACCAGATCTTTCTTCTCTCCAATAACTGTGATCTCTATCATTTAAAAACGAACCTGAGCTGCTTAAATATTTCTCTCCAAAAGCCAATAATAATCACAGTGTCCACTAACTTTTGAGTGTTTATGGAGGGCTAGGTACTATACCTTGTAATCAGTACATATATAAATGTATTTATATGAAGGGCAAGACAATCTAGTTATCACTATGTTACTTGAAGAGAGTAGGTCCAGAGAATAGATAACTGCCTAACATGGCCTGTGGCAAGGTTTAGACTTGAGCCCAGACTGCCCATGGGCCTCATAGGAAGTATCTGATGGAGGAGTGTAGAGACAAGTCCTCTGCTGCCATGACCCACTTCCTCCTTTTTGGTGATAGAAATCATGAATAATGAGTTCTAATGGGGACTGACTAATAAGTAGCCCCTGATACATGCTGCAAGTATTCAAAAGAAAGCCAAGAGTAGTCTGGGCAGAGTAGCTTTTACATGAACTCATAACGTACTTAACACTGAGATGTCTGAGAAAACTTCGAAATTTCCAAACACAGAATTTAATACTGGAAGCAAGCTGGCTACGACATCTCAATTTTTACAGTGATTCCAGATACTAGTAGGAGTTATCTCTTATGGACTCCAGTTTATTCCCAGATGATTTTGATTATTTGTCCTTTCTGGGGAAATGCTTCACTTATAGAACTTTCACTTGATATGAATTGAAAATAGATGTGATTTTTTGTTTTGTTTTGTTTTATCGGTCTTGGGGCTTGAACTCTGGGCCTGGCCACTTCCGCTTTTCTAGTGATTAATTGTAGATAAGAGTCTCAGGGTCTTAGTACCCAGGCAGGCTTTGAACCTTGATTCTCAGATCACAGCCTCCTAAGTAGCTAGAATTACGGACATGAGCCACGCACCTGGTAATAGATGTGATTTAAAAAAAATAATAATAGTATGATACATAGGCTCCTTTGAACGACTAACTTACAGTTTAACAAATAAATACCGGGAAGTTGAAACATTTTTTAAGCGAGGGACAGGAATCTAGTGGAGAGATCAGACAAATGGAGAGAAGACAGGTGGGTGAATGCAGTTGTAATTATCCATGTACATATGTAAAAATGGAATCAGGTCACTTGCAGAGATGGCTGAATTGAAGCCCCTTTGTGCAAGTACTTGAAGGCAATTTAAAAAAATACATTACACAAGGCCAATTTGATATTGTGGGTGTATTTAGGAAGGCAAGGGCATTTCTTGTATTTCTTGTGGGATATATATATATATATATATATATATATATATATATACACACACATACTTTTAAGTTTTACTTCTGTAAAATTTTAGCCTGGAAAAAAATCACCCTTTGTTTTTTCACATAATTAAATCAGTGCAAGGTCAGTGTCTTTGTAAAAATAGTACCTCAATAATTTAATGTTAAAACCCAGAGTGGATTTCATGAAATTGGCTGTCAGCAGCTTTGGAGGTTTTTTGTGTTTTTAAGCAGTTCCAGTTAAGGGTAACTGTGGCAGCACCATTGATGAGAGCGTTTCTTCTGTTAAGCCTTGAAACCCATACACAGCTGTCAACACACAGAGGCTTTCTGGACCCAGCCCTCTCATGCTGTGCCTTGCCTGCAGCTCACCCAGAGCTCAACTTTGACTAAAAGGGTTGGTTTCCTGTCTCCCACCCTTGTTCTCATTTAGTGTTAAAACCTCCTGAAAGTCTTCCTTTTATTCTGAAGAGTGTACACACATTGATCATCTCTCAAACATTCTGATAGGGTGGTAAGGAGCTCCAAAGAAATGTGAGACTTCTTAACAAATAATTGATCAGAAACAAGTCTGGCAGTATTAATTGTGACATGCAATAATGAATGCCAAAACAGACTTTTCTGAATCTTTCAAGAAACCTTTGTAAAACACTGAGCAAGAGGGGAAGGGGGCTAAGATGCAATTCAAAAGGATAGTAGTAGCAGAAGTAGTATTTTACTCTGATAGGCCTTTCAATTGCTTACATGCTCACATTCTATTTAGTGTATTTTGATTGAAGGTTAAACATTATTGGTTATGCATTTTTGTTGTTTTTGGTACCTAAAGTCACTTTGTGGAACTTTATTTATTAGAGGTGATGAGGAAGGTAGGATGGATAGATAAACCTAAAGAACTAAATAAACAGAAGCAACCACACTGAACATGAATTCCCAAGTCAGTGGTGCCAACATATTCAAGTAGAGCCAAGGCTTTCATTCATAGAGCCTCTGTCTAATTTGTTTCTAATTTTTTTTCCAGGAACACTGTAGAAAAGAGCTCTCAAGTTTTATTTCATGAGAAACATTAGGATAGCCTTAAAATAGGACTGGCCTTCAGTGTCTCCACTGAAAAAGACAGCAAAAACAGTTGGCGTTTTGTGAACCTGTGTTGTCTAGTGCATCAGTCAGCAGCCGCATGTGGCTAATTAAATCTGCATTTAAATTAATTTAAGAATTAAATAAAGTTAAAAATTTGGTCCCTTACTTGCACTGGCCACCTTTCAAGGCTTATTAGCTACACGGGGCAGGAGCTGTTGTATTGGGCACTTCAGCTGATAGAATGCTTTCTTGTGCAAAGTACTGTTAGCACTACATCTACAAACAGATGGAGAGCCAACAGAACTGTTGTTTGTTTGGTTTATCTTCTGTGTCTTGTTTGTTGATTTTACTTATAGGGTTTAAGTATTTTTTTTGCAAGTAGAAACTGTATCCGTTAGAAGAATTAATGTCAGCATTTTGGTATTCATCTTGACATCTTACTATTAGAATATCTAATTGCTCACAGATCTATGAATATTGTCCCCTGAATTCATGGGGGTCTGTGGATGGGCCACACGATGTTTTTCGTATAACAGCAACATATGTCTTGCCTAAAATAGGCAGAAGAGAGAAAAAACTTACCTTGAGTTTATCCCCCAAGCACATTTTCAACACAGGAAGTACTACTGAAGAATTGGTTTGTGTGATGAAGGAAGACCAAGAAAATCTGGTGGAAAGTGAATGAATTCATTCTTTCAAATGAAGGGACAGTAAATACTTGAAGTTGTTTTTAAAGCTGCTTATTAGAAAAATAGTTAATATCCACTAGACAGACTTGTAAAATATATATAAAAGTATTAGTCAGTGAGCTAAAATCCATTTGGAATTCCATCTGTCAGTAACTATAACTTTCCACGAGTTGCTGTATTTTCCTAGTCTGTGAAAATGCTACTAACGGCAGAGACTACACTGACAGCAGAGTGTGGCGTTGTCTGCCCTGGGAGCTCCTGTATTCTATCACTGAATATTCTTTGCAGTCCCATAAAGCAGACATTCACACTCTTTCCACATTTAGCGACTGAAAACCAGAAACTCAAGAGCAAAGCCAAGTGTGCTAGGTCAGGGCAACATCTGACCTGAGACAGCACAAGGCTGTCTTTATTCCTTACTTAATGCCATGAGCATGAATAAGAACAGAACCTGTTTGAGCGCAGATCCTGGATGCTTTCCCAGGTGCCCCTGGCGTGGTTCCTTAACAAGGATACCTTTATAACCTTTCAAAATGATGACAAATTTGAAACCTATCTGGCATCAAGATTTTTGGATAAAATATGTCAAACTGTATAATACAAATGTTATTGTTGTTGTTTAAACAGGGTCTTAACTGTTTCGCCCAGAATGAGTTCAAACTCTTGTGCCTTCTACCTTAGCCTCCCAAGTGCTGAGATTATAAGAATACACCATCTCATCTAACTTCTGCTGAAGAGAACAAATGAGATTTATTAACTTTCCCCAGTCCTTATAGGAGTAGGAGATGAGCCAAAGCTCAGGACAGACCTATTTGATTTCAGGATATGAATATGTAGCTTCATTTAATAAAATTGTGATATATTGAGGAATTGCAGCTCTGGCAGGACTTCTGAATATCGTAACTTGGTAACCATCACTATGTTAAATGTAATAATTTTGAAGCACTGTTCAATAGTGAGACATTCTACTTCATTAAACTTGTAGGCTTGACTTCAGTTATTTAATGTCAAATATATGTTAATTGTGTATTATGTCTTAAAGGTAAACTTTAAGGTAGAATGCAATCATTAAGTCAACTACTGTCAACCATTATGGGTTAAATAATATTTTGATATATACATTCTAATTTTTAAAACTCATGTATGTGATTTTTTTTACCTTATCTTACAAAGCTGGGGATTCAGATAAAGGTTTAAAAATATTATCAAATATTCCTGAACAATTAAGATATAAATAGCTATATTACTGATTATATACTGTGTGGATATAAATATAGAAAGATATTTTGCTTTGTACTTTCATTCTAGGAATGTGGAATTACATTTAATTAGCAGTAATTTTTGGAAGACTATACTTCCTGTATTTACAGAATCCTATGTTATAATTATATGACCTTGATATACACTATCAGAGTTAGAATTAAAGATTCCTTTGTTACATTGATCAGAAGAATTAACTTAGAACTTAGATACTGCCCAGAATTAGCCATCTGCCCTTCTAAGCAATCTATGAATATTAGATACCCTTTGGTGAAAATGGTATTATTTTTAAAAGGACACAGAAGATACTTCTATTGTGTAGCTGTTTTGTTTTGCTTTGTTTTCCCCTTAACCTGTGTGCTTGCTCAGAATTTAGAACAACAATCAAGAGTCAATGAATTAACACTTTTTCATTGCTTTTTCTTTAGTCAGACATTTTAATTGATTCTATCAATGTAATTCTTCAGTCTTCTAGGTACATTCTTCTTACAAAATATGACTTTCGCTTACTTAGAGTGGTCTCTATCATTGGCCTTTTAATTTTTTTTTAGAAATGGAGTCATCCCTAAGTTTGCTTAGCTTAATATTTATTGTGGAACAATAGTGCAGGAGGTGTAATTCTATCTAGCAGTGTAGGAGAATGTAAAGGGGTTACCAACACTTAGCTTTCCAGATGATTTCGGTAGAAACAGTGGCATCACCACGACCATCAGTGCTTTTGCTGTTTCTTGTACCATTCCAATACTTGATATTAATTTATCTAATTCTTCTTTTATGAAGTGGCTGTGACTGTTGTCTCCATTTTGCAAATGAGAACCCTGAGGTACATGTGGTTTAATCATTACTAGGAAAATAAATGATGGAGCTAGCATTTTGATACAGGTGGCCTGGCTGAGCTGGCAACAAAGCCAGAGGCTAGAGTAATGATTAAAGGGAGGAAACACAGTACTACAGAAGGGACTGTGGCAGTGGGGCTGAGTGAAGCAAATATCATATTGAAAGTTGTGAAGAAACTGGCCTAGGTAGAGGACTGGGAGTGGAGACTGAGAGAGGAGTTGGCAGCTCCAAGGTTTCCAATCTGAGGCCATAAGAAGACTAGTTATGCAAATCCAACCATGTAACCCTTGCCTGTGGGAAATCAAGTCATTGAGAAAGTAGGGCTAGAATTGCTAACTCCCTACCAGAATTTTTTTCACTAAGATGTACAAATACCACATCTGCGGATACCACATCTGAGAAAGATGAGTGATAAGAGCTCGTCTTTGTGACACTTGTCCTGGAGCATGTAACGTGTATTTGATAACAGGAAGTCTTCAGATTCTGTACAACTGTGTCATACCTATCATGAACTCAGTAAGAAGATGGCTTATTTGTACAAAGGGACATGATATGCTTACTTTCCAAATGAACCTTCACAGGCCAACCTAGCATTGCTGATTCGTTCAAACAGCTCGCAGATTGGGGATAAGCCGAGAGCAGTATTAGCAGCATTCCTTCACAGTGCTTCATGAACTCACTCTTTACCTCTTTTGGATAAAATTCCAGAAGAAACCTGTAATTTTCCCAGTTATTTTCAGGTACTAAAATATCCAGTCTAGCTGGGCATTGGTGACTCACACCTGTAACCCTAGCTATTCAGGAGACTGAGATCTGAGGATCACGGTTCAAAGCCAGTCCAGGAAGACAGATTTGATAACTTCTTAACTCCAGTTAACCAGCAAATAACTGGAAATAGAGGTATGGCTCAAGTGGATAAAGCAGCAGCCTTCAGGGAATTCAAGAGCTCAAAGCCATATGTTTGAGTACCAGCAATAAATAAATAAAATGCTAAAACATAGTAGAACATCTTAAGTCACAAAATAAAGCTATATATGAAAAGATTAAATTGGACTTCATTAAAATTAAAAGCATCAGGGCCAGGAGTTTGGCCTAGTGGTAGAGTACTTGCCTAGCATGCATGAAAACCTGGATTCAATTCCTCGGTACCACATACATAGAAAAAAAAAAGCTACACGCGGTGCTGAGGCTCAAGTGGTAGAGCTCAAACCTTGAGAAAGTCCAAGGACAGTGCAGGCCCTGAGCTCAAGCCCAGGACTGGCAAAAAAAAAAAAAATTAAAAGCATTGATTTACCAAAAGCCACTATTGAGATAATAAAATGCAAGGCACAGAGTTTGAGAAGATATTCAGCAAAAGGACTTGTATTCAAACTATAAATAGCATAAAGTCAATGTAAAAGAATGATTCTATAAAAATGAGCAGATTAAATAGAGACTTCAGAAAGGTGATCCCTAAATCTTCAATAAGCACATAAAAAGAGGTTCAGTATCTTTTTTTTTTTTTTTGGTCAGTCATGAGGCTTGAACCCTGGGCCTGGGCACTGTCCCTGAGCTCTTCAGCTCAGCGTTCGCGCTCTACCACTTGAGCCACAGCACCACTTCTGGTTCAGTATCTTGAGTCATTAGAAAAATACAGATCCAAGCTCTAGTGACTTGCCACTATATGTATGTCAAAATGGCTAAAATTGAAAAAATAACATGAAAATAACATTAATGTGGAATCCTCTTACATCACTGGTAAGGATGAGTAGGAAACAGTTCAGATATTTTGGAAACTCATTAGTCTGTATTTACTACCAGCAATCTTATGCCTACCCCAGAACTTAGGAATTCCACTGCCTGGTATTTCCCTGGCACAATAAATGTATATCTCCACTGAAATACACACTACGAAGTGTTCATGGCTACTTTTTTCACAATTGAAAATCTCATATCAGTCACTTGAAGGGACCAACAAATGACAGCATATTCATACACCTGAACAAAACTAGGAATGGGAAAGTTGAGCTACTGCCCCAACAAAAGACTGGTTGACTCTCACAGATACATACCAAGAAAATAAGTCCTCCACCAAGGATTCATATGCTTGATTTAATATATATAAAGTATGAAATGAGACCACTCACTTAACCTGGGATGATAAAATTCACCCACCTTTGGTAGGGTAGATATTGACTGAAAGGAGTAGTGGGGACCCATCTAGGGTATATGACTGTGTGTTGGCAACTAATCGGTATGTGTGTGTGTGTGTGTGTGTGTGTGTGTGTGTGTGTGTGTGTGAGAGAGACAGAGAGACAGAGAGACAGAGAGACAGAGAGAGAGACAGAGAGAGGTGTAATGTTCTGTGCTATCTTTATTATACTCCATTAATTTAAAAAAAAAAACAGTTTATTTCCTTATGTAACTGAAAATCCCCCTTGGTAGAAGAAGAAAGATGGAAGGGAGCTGAAGGTTACTGTGTATAAGTTGGCCAAAGAAAACCTTGTAGGATATTTGAATAAAGCAAAGGAGAAGAAAACGGTGAAGGAAACTGGGATATTCCAGAAACCAAACTCAAGTGTCTCATAGAGTACATAGACACTGGAAGATCTCATAGTGGCCGTGTAATCTCTGGAAAAAGTTACTTACTTTTGGAAGCACCTGTTAATTATGTATTTTGAAGATTGAGATTTACATAAAGCATCTTTCTCATGGTAGACAGGTAACAGAAGACTTTCTTCACGTTTCATGTGATCAATACAATAGGATTTAAAATTGCAAGCAAAAGCTTTCTATAATGGTCTCAAGTCAGCTTTTGAATTTGTAATGTGTTTAATTACCCGTGAATGTAAGGCTAAGTCTGAGAACCAGTAAATTAAACTATAATAGTTGTAGAATGATAGCTTTGTCTTTTTAATATACTATATTAGTAACAAGTGGTTAATTTGGGTGTCTTCTGGGGAATAATCACCATGTGTTTAAACACTGTGGAATTTGTCATGTGCAAATGATCATCAACCATTTGTTTGAAAAGTAAGAGATGAGAAAATAAAACATTGCAAAATTCATACTGTGATCAACAAATTGTGCACATTTAAAATGGAAGAAATAAGGGGATTGATTGGCATTCTCATGTGTTTAAGATGTTTCCTAATGTCTTAGCATTGATGTTTAAATAGGCTTTCAATTTTGCAGAATTTGGCTGAATAATATAATGTGTGATCTAACCTGGACTGTAATGACAGCACACTCTTTAGAGTAATACAAAATTATGTTATCTTTGGCCCTTTCATATCCTGCTAAATTACTGTATAAAAACCAGGCATTAAAAAATTCTACCCAGAAAGTATTGTAGTAAGAATACACATTCAAGCACATGTAGTTCCAGAAAATTTGCATAAATTTTAAATACATTTTTATGAACAGTAGTTTTCTCCAGAAGATATCCACATGTGCTTTTGGAAAAACATGCCTGTAAGATGTTTAAAATCTTGTCAGTCATCATGCAGGGAAGGAAATAAACTCATTTTACTTGAAATACATCATTTTTTTCCCCAAATTTTTCTATTTAGGTTAGGTACTAAGAGAGAACAGGAGTTTCGTTTTTTACGTTTAAATACACAACACACCAGCTGCTACCCCAGCTACCCACTAGAGAAGGAGGGAATAACTAAATTTCTGGAGCCATGTATAGAACTAAATTTATTGAAATCCCAGTGAAAGCTCTTGCTGTGTTTGGTATAATAGGGAAAATTCCATAAGATATCTGAGATTACATTTCTAATGTTAATCTTCACAGCCCTTGGGCTCCCAGGTCAGTTCGTAAACATGCTTCATTCATTTAAAATGAAAACTCACACCTTAGACGCCAGTCGGGTTTTAGTAATTGCAAGACATTTCATTTCAAAGAACACCATGACTCCTTGTTGGAAACACTGAAGCCATTGAATTTGGTTCAGAGAGGTTGGAGCTTGGTAACCTCCATTTGTTATTTCCCTCAAACATGTGAGAAATGAATTTGTATTCCAGAGAGTGTGGTTTTGATGAGCTAATGCTGACCTGACTGGTATCTGTTTCCAAGGCTTTCTCCTCGGTTAGATTTCTGGTTTCATTTCAATTACATTTTTAAAAAGGAAATTTATCTTTCACTTATAAGAAGTCAGTACATGTATTGAAAATTGCTTACATTTTCTCTCATGGATCTTCCTCTTTTCACCTTATTCTGTGTGTTCTAAAAGTAGACACGATCAGAGGTTTTTGTTCCTCTGAAGAAAGCCCTGACAGGCCCACGACACTGGCTAGTGCTGTAGCTGTACATTTCTATACATAATTGATGGTGTGTGGGCACCAGAACACAGTACTGTAGATGACCATACAGCCAGGGCGTTAGCCTTTGCATTTTCCATTTCTGAATAGAAATGACTAGTTGCTAGCAAAAATTCCAGAAGGACTTAAGTTTGCTATAGTAATAAATAGTCTTCAGAGAACAAAGCACTCACCAGCATTGGAAGATCTGGATATCCAGTCTTAAGGTACTGTCTTTATTATCCTGTCTTCCATGTCAGCTTAGCAGCCCTAGGGATATTTGGTTTTGCTGACATTTTGGTAGTAATTTTTTAAAATAAAACTCGTTTAGTGTTGAGGTTTGCTACATTACCAGTAACTTCTGAGGTATTCCTTAGTCTCTAACTGCCCTTGATTTCTTTGGTTCATTTGCAGATGAGCCAGTTGGTAGCTGTTGTGGTTATTTTTTCACAGGGGTTTTGTGAGAGACCAGTCATTGAGTGGTCACTGTGGGTCCCTTTCACTGTGCCCTGTCTTCCTTGTCTTCTAAACACAACGAGCAAAACTGCAAAGACCCTAAGAATAGGAATTGAACTGTAGACAAAAGAAGAGTCTTGATTGTTGGGCTTTAGATAATTTGTTAAAATTTTTAGACATCTTCCATAGTTATTTGTTTTTTTACGATATTTTCTTAACAATGTTGTATAATGGAAAAAATAGACTTAGGTTATAATTTTAATACATATAAAAACTTGTGGAACTATTCGCGATTTCAAGTGACATAAAAATTACATTAGTGAAGAAATAAATATAACTGAAAAATATTGCTATCCCAGTTAAACCCAATTAAAAAGAGGGACATAACTATCTAATTATGTGATTTTAGACTTCCTGATTTTTATTTATTTCATTTTTTTAAAGGTCTTTTTTTTTTTTTTTTTAGTATATTTCACGTTTTTGCCATTCTGGGAGTGGAATCCAGAGGTTTTTTTTTTTTTTTTTTTTTTTTTTTTTTGCCAGTCCTGGGCTTGAGCTTAGGGCCTAAGCACTCTCCTTGGACTTTCTCAAGGCTAGAGCTCTACCACTTGAGCCTCAGCACCACTTCTGGCTTTTATCTATGTATGTGGTACCAAGGAATTGAACCCGGGTCTTTGTGCATGCTAGGCAAGCACTTTAACCACTAGGCCAAACTCCCGGCCCTATTTATTTCATTTTTGAAAGTAAAATTTAGTGCTGGGAATGTGGCTTTGGGTAGAGTGCTTGTCTAGCATCCATGAACCCTGGGGTCAGTTCCTCAGTACCACATATACAGAAAAGGCCAGAAGTAGCACTATGGCCCAAGTGGTAGAATGCTAGCCTGGAGCAGAAAGAAGCTCAGTTTCAGTGCCTAGGTCCTCAGAAAATAAATGCACACTTTTTTTCTCATTCAGTCAGTTAAACAGAATGTGATATAAAGTGTTCATACAAAGTGATGGATTATTGTTTTTAAACTACTGCTTAATTTTAGAACATATTCTACAGTTTAAACATATTTAAAACAATATGGGTATTAAGCTATCAGCTTGCAAATTAGCTTCCTAAAGTTTGTAAATTAGTCATTCATTCCTAGGAGCAAAATATTTTTGAATTCCAGCCTTATAAATTGAGAATAGACTTATAATCACTTTTTTTCAGAAAAGAACTGAAATGCAGTATAGTGCCGTTGGCTCTTGAGTATCAAATTCAGACCTCAATAATCAGTGTTTAACCTTGGACAAATGACCTAACTGCTGTGTGCATTGGTATCATCACTGTCTCTAAATTGATAATAGTGATTATACCTCACCTTTGCCATTTTTTCAGAATATCACACAAAGTCCATAGTGTTTGGTAGATATGCTAATACACACAATCTACTGTTATATAATTCATAATCAGTTCTGAGCAAAAATTCATTTATTCTTATGTTCAAAAGAAACTTTATTAGGTCCCTATTACATCCCCGGCGTATTTCCAGGTATAGGAAAAATAAGATAGAATGAAAATAAATATGGTCCCTGCTCTCATAGTCCTCCCCGCCTAGTGAAGGAAACAGACATAATAAAGAAGCACACAAATAAGTACAAATTGCAACTGTGACTCATCCACAAATGGGTTCTTGAGAGTTCATATCCAGAGGAGTCTTCATGGGCTTCCTCAGTCACTGAAGCCAGCTAAGACCTGCCAAGAGGAGGGAGGATCGCTTACTCTAACAAGTTGACCTCAAGATGTCAGTGGAGGGACCATGAAGAACAGGAGCGATGGAAACGGGGAGTCGAGCAGGGGCATGGGTACAGATGTAGACCACAATTCCAGTATTGATCTTGAATGAGCACCCGAAGAGAGGGGGAACGAATTGATGAAGAATTACATTGCAGCACAGAGATGGGGTTGATCTTTCCAGAGTATGAGCAGCTAGAAAAGGTGGAGTAAAACGACCTCTCCTAGATACAGCATGTATCTGAAGCTGAATTCTGAAATCAGAATATTTGCTATTGCACCCTCCCAGCTCCCCATCTACTCTTGCCATGGTTGAGGCCTGTGGCGCTCCTGCCAGCCTGAGATCTGGCTCACCTTCATTGTTCCCAAGATACCTCATTCTGAAAGAAGTTGTGAGTTCAGGTGTGAACAGTTCCCCCTTACAACTGTGTTCTCAAACTCCATAGATCCCTTTACACTCTTAACATTTACTGATGATCACAGAAAACATCCGTTTTTATGCTCTCTCCCTGTATTTAACATATTTGAAGTCATATCAGGAAGTATTCATGTAAAAATGTTAAGCCCCCTGATCTGTAAATGTATATAGTTTGTCAAAAAATAACTCCTCCTTCAAACAAAAGGAACTTGTGAAAATATCCTGGTTCTACATTTGGTGAAACTCTTCCCTGTCTAGCTTAATTCTAGACAATTGGAGATCTTTTTTCTGTGTTAAATTTATCTAGGTATTCCTTATTTGCACAACTCCATGTGTAATCATGAGAGAATGAGTGTGGAAAAGGCAACATGAGTGTTACTCTTATGATAAAATCTCACTGACTTTCGGAGAGGGTCCCAGGACCCTTTGAGTCCCAGGACACACTGAACAGTTTTTCCCATAGTGTTGAGAGAGACTCCTGTAGGCTTTTAGACAATACCGTATTTGAAACTCCTGTAACATGATCTTTTTTGCCTTGGCTGTGGTGTGAGGATCAAGTACACCATGATCCCCACTTGTCTTCTGGGTCACTTAGCTCTGTGACACAGCTTTGTCTGGAGATTGGGTCTGCATGTGCTTATGCTTATCTCTGGAGAAGATCTGATTTGTGAGGAGGAACTCAGGTCAGAAGTAGAATGTGAGTCTCTGTGGTCTCTTCCAGTTCAGAAATGACGTGACTTTGTTTTTCTTATGTGGCAGTGAAGTGCTTTTGGAAGGCAGCTGGGAATTTGAGATTGATGCATCTCTTAATGACATTGGCTTCTTTGACTGACAGGAAAAACAACATTCCTTTACATACTGCTTGTTGTATTTGTTAAAAATCTGTGTCCATTCATTTTCATCATACCTTTCCCTAAAATGCTCCACCATCACCATTAATGGGGACAGATTCCACTATTTTTTCATTTATGTTAAGCATGTATTTCTATCCAGTCAATGTTAAGTACTTCCTGTTTTCCCTTTCATAATCACAAAAGTATTGCAGGGAGAGAAAAACCATTTGGGTATGCTTCTTGTTCATAAGCCAAAAGTACTTAATGCTTTGGATCATTATAGTTTTTTTTTAATTATTAGTAATGGTTGCTTGTTTTCTCTTTTTCTTTCACTTTTCTCCTCCCCTCTTCTCATCTTTCCTCTCGTTTTCTTTTATGTTCTTTTTATGCTTTTTCTGGGATGTGAAATCAGGACCTATGATCTTGCTTAGCTGTTTTGCCGCAAGCCTGATGTTCTATGATTTGAGCCACAACTCCACTTCTGGCTTTTTGCTGGTTAATTGGAAATAAGTGTCTCTCAGATTTGTCTGCCATGCTGGGTTCAAACTGATTCTCAGATCTTAAACTCCTGAGTACTTAGAAGTACATGCATGAGCCATGAATGCCCTGCCATGCTTTTTTTGTCTTGATAGTCAAGTGTCTGTCACTTCATGTACGTGATGCAAGCCCCTGACAGTGCTTGGTTTGCACGAAAATAACGAAACATTCAAGGACAGATGAAAACTCACTTTCCTTCACTTAATCTGAAACTCTTGGGTAGCCCCTGAGATGTGTCACTCATAGATAAATGGTTGGGAGCATGCTAGGCCTGGTCAGAGGTCACAGATGAGATTTCCCCAGGCCACATACAGACCACAGATGTGCCTTCTCTGGCTTGCACAGTGGGGTTTCTGTGTGTGTGTGTGTGTGTGTGTGTGTGTGTGTGTGTGTGTGTGTATGTATTCATTTTAATTTGAATGCATACATTCCTAAGTTGGAACCATCTCTATTATCTTTCCTATGGCCCAACTCATACTTTACCTTGCATGATGATTGCTGTCTGCATTTGAGTGAGCTGATGTGCAATAATCAGACATCTGATTACTGGGCAAAAGAGAATCCAAGAACATGCCAGATACACATACAAATACATTCTATGATGTAAGAGATTGTCAAATAGGTAATTTTGTGACAAGGATAAATTACTGATTTCTGAATTTAGAGTATTAAAAAACTGCTTTAAATTTCAGAGGGAAATAATACTTGTTTGAGCAACACACATAAAAACTGAATTTATTAAAGAATTTTTCCCCTCGTAGGTTAGCATGTGGAATTAGGAGGTTTTTTTTTTCCTCAAAGAGGGCATCTATTAAAACTTTACTTTTGCACTCTATTATTCACATGACTTACATAGTATTAAATTATCTACGTAAAATATGTTACACACATTTAAATATATACAACTCCCTAATCTGTCAAGCCTAGAACACTAGCAATATTCGTTTGTCTTAAAGGTGCCACAGCGCCACCTAGTGCCCTAGACTTTCTTTTGCATAATTTTTAAAATAAATTTGAAAATTATATTGACCACATTATAGTTAAAATGTGGCACTAAAGTACATGGGTTGTTTAAGCAGGTCTATGAATGAAATAAGTGAACTCTTACATGTATAATTGAATGATTTCAGTAGAATTCTAAAAATAATGGTTGTATAACAAAGTTATAAATATTTTCTGGTTTAAAAATTCAGTCACAGAGACACTGTTTGGAAGATTGTTGTGTGTGTTTTCTGCTATTGTTTTTTCTTAATCCAAAAGAAATGTTTATTCCTTTTGTCTTTTAATCTGTGGTTTTATGGTAGGTTAAAATTAATCTTTTGGGCTGCTTCTTGAAGTCCATGAATCCTAATCTTCATAGATTATACCATCCCCATTATTTACTACAGATCTTATCAATTTCAGACATAACTATAGAACCGCTTTTGAGCTAGAGTTATGAAGGATTAGCAGTAAATAAAATGCTATAAAATAGATCTTATAAAGAATGTGATATATGTTGGCATCTTCATATGGAAAGAGAACCAAGAAATAGAGTGAAGTAACGAAAGAGAAGCTATATGCAATAGGCTTGTCCCAAGAAAACTGAAGACTTGAATAATTCGTGAAGTCTGGCTGGATGAGTGTGTGTATATGCAGAGGAATGGATATATGCTGGTGGTGTTTTTGTATTTTGTATTTTTTTATCGTTTGTTTTTCCCACTTCTGTAAGGCGTCTCAAGAAACAAA
Source organism: Megascapheus bottae (assembly GCF_031878675.1). Classification (NCBI taxonomy): domain Eukaryota; kingdom Metazoa; phylum Chordata; class Mammalia; order Rodentia; family Geomyidae; genus Megascapheus; species Megascapheus bottae. The sequence continues at coordinate 24,738,199 of NC_143531.1, forward strand.
GTCTCTATGTTGAGTAGAATGCTAGAAAATTTTTCATTTTTGTACTTTTCCAAACAACTAATTTTTTCTGAGATTCTCATATCTTGTCTAGGGTCAGCAAAGGCTGAGTATTGAAATTATAACCATTTTGTTTTTTCTTGTAATAAAAACAAAGGCAATTTTTCAAACTAGAAAGAATACAAGCATTATGAGACATGAACCATCCACCATAGGCTTGTCTTCCCACGAGGCCTGGTGATACGTTACACAACTTGTAAGATACAGCAAGGCAGAGAAGTGGGTACATATGTGCATTTGACTATCTGCCTCATAGCAAGTGCTCAGTAAATTAATGTTGAATGAATGAATGAGAATGTACTACCTTGCATCCAACTACTGAACAGTGTGCTGTGTGCTATGTGATGTCTTATAGTAGAATTTATACCACTGCATATAAATATGTATGAACAGTTCCTCTTTTATTTCTGATACCACTAAAATTACACTGCTAAAAATTAGCTCTGATCCTGCTGCGGGGGGGTATGTGCCTATAATCTCAGGAGGTAGAAGCAGGAGTTTGAAGGTCTTGGATAGATAGCAAATTCAACATTAGCCTCAGTCACATAGCAAGACCCTGTTTCAAAAGCTGAAAACAAAGAACCAGTCCAAGGTTTATAATATCAAAGGCATTTATCATCTTTTCAGATATTTTTGCATGTCCAATTCATGTTGGTTTTTAATACTTTTAAATAAAAGTATACCTTCACATTGCTTACATTTGGAATTCAGACATAAAAAAATTCAATTTAAAAATTACTGTTTCACTTTTGTCTCCCTAATAATTCTATCATTGTGGCCTTTTAAATTTAATGCTATTATGTTAATCATACATGCTAATTATTTACTCAATTCCTAGTGACATTTAAAATCCCATGATATTTTATAGCTACCTTGTAGTGAAATTCTACTTAAAATTAACATACCATATTGCTTTAATTTAAACATATAGCAGTTCTTATTGATGTAGTATGCATAGATTTTGGTTTCTTAACTGTCAGAATGTGTAGAAGTTGCCCTCTACTGGGGAACTAGAAAAATTTATATGGACATAGATTTTTCAATTTCCTTAAAGACTCTTAGTTACCTTTATTGATGGGATTTTCCACGTGATCACTTCTTGCTCTCTGACAAAGATTCTAAAATACTTAGCAGAGCCCATTTAAGAATAAATTATCTGATGTGATTATAGCCCCAGAATTTTCTGATTACAAAATCCTATGTACAGTACCCAATAGTTAACAAAGTCTAGAAGCAACTATGTTAGGATGAATCTTTTCTAAAGCACAATGGGGAGTTAACTGTATAATTTGTACAAAATGAGCTAGTGTCATTGTTAAGAATTCACCACAGGAATTTGGGAGATAAAAAGCCTAAAGTATTCAAAAAAGAAAAGAAAAAAAAAACATTTGAATATCTAGGACTTGTGCATTTTCTGGAATAGATGGTAACATTTGATTATGGTGAACTGATCTACTTATTCTATTACTTGCTTACCTCTTGTTTTTTTTTTTACCAAAAACCATTAAATGACCATAACAAGTCCCAAGTGCATTCATGAGTTCTTACAAACTAAGACAGTGCATTTCTGGCCTTTTCTCGCTCATCCTTCTGCCCCCAGGACCTGGGCCCGGCATTTGGTAGTTGTGCCCTGGTCGAAGCTGAGAGCCCAGGTTCCATCTCCAATTTCCTTACTCTCCAGTGTCACATCTTTCATCTCCTGCCCATTCGTATTTAACTTTTTAAACTGATTTAAAATTGGTATTGGTAAGGAAAGAAGAGGCTCACACAAGCCAGCTCGAGTTCCCAGTCATCTTTACTTGCAAAGAGGAGAGAATGGGGACCAGTTATGCTCACATGAAGTGCAGTCTTCACGTGGATTAACCAATGGTTAATCCACTGCCTTCTCTCAACCCGAAACCTCTCTACATCCACCTTCAGGACCAGTTTCTTAAGCTGTAGGAATAGTTCTGGCTAAGGAATATTTGTGAAAACCAGAGTAAATCAGACTATTGATATATGAGACGAGGCAAGTAGAGTACAGCTGTCTCCATCCATTTGTCCATCTCACATTCGGTATTGATCACAACAGCAAGTGTTCATGGAGACTCATCCGAAAGACAGAGTGAGCGGTGCCAAACCTGTTCCTGTCATACATGTAGGCCATCTGGTTTTTGTCTGTTTATGTTAAAGGTCTTGTATAACTGAACACCAGTTTTGATTAAACTGTTATTTTAGACATCTTATTTTAAAAGAAATCAGTTTCTAACTACTTTAGAAGTTTAGCATCCAAAGGCCTGAATTAAAAGCTCCTGTCTCAAGTGTCCCACAAGTCATTTCTTTACCTCTTTACTTCCTTCTTCCTTGGCCCTCCCCACTGTCTTCCACAAATCAAACTCTTTTATAATATTTTGCAGAAATATTCTTCCTTATTCTTACTATTGATTCATGGGTTTGGTTTTGGGGGGGAATCTTCTTTGGTGGAAAGAGATCTTTCTTACATTGTTGTTTCTAATCTGTTTTAATCTTCCTTTTTATCTTTCCTTCCTTTCTTCTTTTTTCCTTCCTTCATCCTTTGCCTCCTTCCTTCCTTGTCTATGTGCGTGATAATATAGTACAGGTTATAGCTTTCAAGCCTTCTGAATGCTTGTAGGACACAGTGTGGCCTCATAATTAACAGGGTATGGAATAAGAGGCACCTAGGCATGAGGCCTTGTGTTACTACTGACTCCAAAGCTGTGAGTTAGAATACAACCTCCTTGGTCCCCAGCTTCACAATTTATATGATAATGGAGCAAATTATCTCCTGTCAGCTAGAGTTCCTTGATTTCTCTAATTGTCTGAGGACTCTCAACCAGTATATGCAAACAATGATAGAGACCATGCATGGATTCTCGTATTGCTTGAGATTTCTGTAAAATGTTTCTGACTGTGTATTTCAACTTTCTCACCTGCAAACAGTTCTATGACAATCATAGAACTGTTTGAGGACCGAACGACTTTTAATACATACAGAAGCATAGAACAACCTTTGATCCATATACTGTAGGCATTCAATAAATGTTAGCTAGTTTCTGTTATTAGCTATAAAGGTCTGAAAACATTTCAGAAAGTATGTCTCATTTGATGAGAATCTTGCTCCTTCAGGGAGGTATGTTTAGACAAATATTCATTCGTTTCTTGGTTCAACATAATTTTTGTTAAGTCAGACACTTATCAAGACAACTATGATTGTTATTTTCTTGAATTCTTCCTACAGCTTTGCCATGATCTCTGTTTTCTCACCTACAAATATTGGGTTAATCTATTTACAATACTTAAAACTTGATAATGTGTGTAAAGCACTTTAGGACAGTTTCAGTATACGATTCACTTTAACAAATGCTAGTTCTTGTTATGATAGTAATATTTGGTATCCCCAAAGCTATGATTCTAAATCATGAAATGCCACGGGCTCATCTGTGTTAGTTGCAGATCATCAGAGCTCTGACCTACCAGTGGGCCATGTAAAATCATCCTCTTCGTGTTTTAAGAGGGCTGTGCTTTTTATACACAGTTTCTCTGTATCACGGATAGGCCGGCTCCCATGACTGCCTTGAGAAAACAGAAGTACTGTCCCTCAGCATGTAGCTGTGTCCCTGTGATGGAATTTGGGGCCTAAACCCCACTTCACTCTACCTGCTGGTGAGTTCCTCATGTCCCTCTTCACCTACCTTTCCCCTTGCTTTGTCAACTATGGCAAGGAGCACTGTGGTCAGATTAGAAAAACGTAAATATTAGAAAGGAAAGTAGAACTAAGACTCTCTTACCTGTTGGCCTGGGGGGATTATTTCATAGCGTCCTTAGAAACTGAACATTTCCCCTCTATACACTACCCCAACAATAAAAGAAAAAGAAAGTGAACATTTGATATGACTAGATGAGTGTCTTTTCAGATATGCAGGAAAGACGCAGAATCAGCAGCTAGGGATGAGTGGTACCACTGCAAATATCAAAAGAAAGAATGTATACTCATAACTAGTAATGTGTCCATCTGGAGAAAAGTAAAGATTGGTTAATTACATAGTAGCTTCTGAGGAGTTACAAAGGATGGGGTGATATTTAGAAGCTAGTGTAGGTGCTCAGAGAGTCAAGTTACTAAGACTGAACATGTGTTACACTCCATTCTGTTTGAAATGTAGTTGTTAATTGAAAGTAGTGTTGTGGAGCAGAAATCTGGCAGCCGCCGCCCTTGGAGCAACTGTGGGCATGCTCCCTTGCTTCCCTGTTTGTTGTCCCTGGTGGCTTCTTGGGTGGGACAGCAGAATGGAGTGGTTGCAACAGCATGACCTACAAAGCCTAAAATAATTACTACCTAATCCCACACAGGAAGTGTTTATTGGGCTCTGCGCTGATATCTAAATCCATCCATCCTGAGTTTCATATGCCTGAAGCTTTCCTGGAAATCTTGCTAACATGCAGATTATGATATATTACGCTGGATTACATCTGGGAATTGGTAATTTTGATAAGCCAATGCTGTTGGCTCGTAGACCAAGTAGTGGGGAGGGAGACTAGGAGAAAACCAGAGAGGGGATAGCCATGTTTAACAAGGATTGTATTCATTGCTTTACTTAGGTGACTGTAACCTCTCAGAACATCACCTCTACATTAAAAATAGATAAATAAATAAATAAATAACAAGCAAATGACGTAAGGCAATAGCTTGGGAGTGGGCTCCAAAGTCAGTCACTTGAAATATCTGATCACCATTTGGTCACAATAAAATCTCTCAATAATGTTTTCTACCAAAACCACAGTCAGGAGAGTACTTCAGTGTTGCCTTTCCTTTTTTCAAGTCCTGTTGCTGAGAATTCATTTTATTTGGGATTTCTGGCTGGTTTGTATTTTAATGCAACTTCATCTCGGTATCTCAGATGTGACACTGGAATGTATCCACACTGTCCTTCCATCAGAGGTGTAAATGGATTTTCTGAAGTTTTTTTCAGGAGACCAGGAATGCCATAGAGACATTTATAAATCCAAGAGAAAATAACATTATCTGACTTTTCCACTTCACTGGTCATTACTATCACAATTTAAGCTTTCAGTTCACCTTGTTTTACTTTTGATATTTGCAAAAACTTGACTTTAGAAACATCATCCACATCGATTGATACTTTATTTCCTACTTTGTTTCATGTCACTAAAAGGTATAGTGAGCCAAGAGCTGTTGACTCACATCTGTAATATTAGCTACTCAAGAGGTTGAGATCTGAGGATCATGATTTGCAGCCAACCTAGACAGGAAAATCTGTAAGATTCTCATCTCCAATTAACCATCAAAAGCCAGAAGAAGAGCTATGGTTCAAGTGGTGGAGGACTAGCCTTAAGCAAAAAAGTTCAGGGACAGTGCATAGGCCCTAAGTTCAAGCCCCAACACCAGCACAAGGGGAAAAAAAGGCATTGTGAGTCTGAAACAGACTCCTCTCTTAATTTATTCTTGTAAGTCATATGACCCTGAAGAAATAGCTTATGATTGCAGAGATTTTATTTACAGTATTCAAATGCACCAGCTGTGGAGTCAGGGAGACAGAGACTCAGTTCCTAGCATGGCTGTTTGGTGCTCTGTTTAGTCTTTTTGAAGTTCCGCCTCCTTGCTGAGAATTGTGGACCACAGTAGTATCCATGTCACAGGGTTGTTGTAAGGACTGCTTATATAAAACAGCACACAGGAGGTGCTTAGCCCACTGTATGGCCTAAGGACTACATGAATATTAGCTGTTTTTATTTTGATCAATGTTTGAAAAAATGTTTTGCCTTGAAGTTGAATGGCTCCCATATCAACAGTCAGACTTCATTTCAACCTAACCATGTAAAGCATGAATTCCTCCTAAAATCGGAACATATTCCAAGCCATGGAAAGACTGTGCATTCTGAGCCATAACTCTACCGAGAAGCTGCATCCTCTGACCTACGCAGTAGCCATTGGAAATAAAAAATGATTTTGGCATTTGGTATATTTTAGCTCTCTGAAATGTAGTATAAGAGCCTGTTCCTTAGACAGATATGGAATTGATACTCAACAATACATGTTTTAATAAAATAGGAGTGTAAAATATGGCCCTTAGTTTCAAGTGGTATATTCCCTTTTGTCAAATGCAAAAGTTTGCATAAAAGAAGTCTGTAGAAGGCTGTGTACGTGTGTATCTCTAAGCCCATTCGTCATGACTTCAGTATTCACACAAAATACTGCAGCTTAAACTTAGGGCCTAGGCACTATTCCTGAGTGTTTTGTTTTTTCCTTCTCTCTCTCTCTCAAGGATAGCACTCCCAATATGTGAGCTCCAGCTCCACTTCCAGATTTTGTTTTTAGGTGGTTAACCTGCCTGGCTGCTTTGAACTTCAATTCTCAGATTTCAGCCTTTAGAGTAGCTATGATTATAGGCATGAATAACTGACAGCTGGCTTAAAGGACTACTTTTGAGAAGTAATTCAGTAACTCGGTGGTTCTAGACCATTGTCTGCCTATTCTATCTCTCTCTTTTCATCTCTCTCCCCCTCTCTGTCTCTCTATCTCCCTCTCTCTCTGTCTCCCTCTCTCTCTGTCTCCCTCTCTCTCCCTCCCTCTCTCTCTCTCTCTCTCTCTGTCACACACACACACACACACACACACACACACGGTGCGCGTGTGCGCACGCACACACACTCAGATTCTGAAAATTTTAAAGTTCTAAGTAGAATGTGTTAATACAGCTATGAATTGCTTTTTCTTGTACAAATCATACTGAAGTGTGAGAGAGAATTAAGAAGAGACAAATAATCTTGTGGCACTCTAAACTGAAACCCGTCATGTTAACTCCCAACACAAACACACGGTGTTAAAGATTTACCCTCATGAAACCTAAAAGCTTGTATTCTGCCTCATTGGCACCAGCCTCAAACTGTTCCCTGTCATTGAAGAAAACAAATCTTTTGCTCCTTTCTGCCTGGGGGAGGCAGAGGGACCGAGGTGGTCCTGTGTGGCTGAATTAGATGAAAGACTTCCCTTCCACCATGGAGACTCAGAGTCTAATCAAGTGAAATGAGTTTTGAGATCCTGGCTCATTTCCTAAGGGAGGTCAGGTCGCATTACAAAATCACGACATCCCATTCATCACAACTGACATGGTCTTTGCTCAGGAGAGGACCCCAACTGGGACCAAACCACCTGTCTTCTCTCAAAAAGGGGGACTTTATCCAAGTTAGAGTTAAGGACCCTTGCCAGCCAGCAGCCTCTATCTTTGTTACCTGTGCAGTGTGGGAGGGAACTTAAGTTTAAGAGAGGAGAGAGAAGTTAGGAAGACGGGTGGCTCTGCCTTTAGTGATCCAAATACCACTAGTCCTCATGGAGATGCTAGTGGATGGTGGTAAGAGCCAGGATTCGGGCTCCTTTATCACCTAGATTTTCTTAAGCAGAAGTGAGAAGAATAGCCTGCATTGGAATTTTAAATGTGAAAGGAAATCTGTTTCCCCCCAATAAATGATCGTTCTCTCTTTTATTTCTTTCAGGGCATCGTTATAACACCCTTGCTACTGCTGCTTTTTGTGAGTATTTTCATGTTGCCTTTAATATCTCTTATTAAAAGTCATCCGCACCCCTTTAAAGAAGGCCATTAGAATAAAATTGAAATTTGAGTCCTCCTAGGGCACCCTGAATCACACTTACACAGTCGTCAGTGCAGCGGAGTGGTACCAAGAGCCAATGCCTAGACAGACACAAAGCAAAGTGTCTTGGCTGTAGCAAGACTTCTATAGTCTTGCAGTCCAAGGACAACATCAGCTCCCAATTACCAAGCCTCCAACCCTGACTAAATCATAAATTATTACGAATTAATGACCTATGACACAGGGTGCAAATGTACTGGTCTTTATTTTCACATTAGTGATTGACAGTGACCCAGTGTTAGGCAATGCTGACAGAAAGAGCCTGGACTAAGGGATCAGGGCAACCTCCAGACTCACTCTGACAGCAGCTGGCTCCTCTGTAGTTCATCTGTAAAATGGGAAGCAGTAATCTCTCCCCACCCCCATGATAATGAAATGTGCTGTTGAATTTAAAAAAAAAAAAGAAAGAAAGAAATAGAGACAAGCCACTGGTTAACTCAACCAAAAATTGTTCTGAACACAAGAAATACTAATTAACTCTTATTTCCTTTGGCACTAGGCATATGAGAAATCAGATGAAAGATTATAATAGAAATTAATGTTATCTCATGCTGAGCAAAGCGTATGTAATCATGAGTGATACCTAAAATATTTTATGAACTGTGAAGTTTTTAAAAATACACACATCTTCCAAATATAAATCATTCCACTTATCACTGAAATGTTCTGGGGATGTGTTTCTGGGAATGAAATGGAGCTGTTTGAATAGGACTATCTGTCAGGGAATTAAAACTATGGGGAGAATTTATTTCATTATAGTGTAATTACCCAAGTTGGAATTCAATTAGAGTAATAGAGTGAGGGACTTCATTTCTTACCAGCTGTGTGGGATGGAGAGAGATAGACATCCTCCTAAACAGTTGGATTCTGCATCTTTTATGAAAGGCATCATCTTCCAGTGATAAGTGCCAGCCTCAGCCCCCTTTCTGCAGTGCTGGCTCTACTCTGGCAAGGTCAGAAGAGTCAAGTCCAGTCAAGATCAGTTCCAGCAGCAGAGCAAATCTCACTCATCATTAATTTGGAGCCTCCCCATCCCCAACTCAGAGTTTTCAGTGGGCCATATCAAAACTAAAGAGGATGGTTGCATTAATGTGGAAGAAAAAGCTTGTTTTGTACCCAACTATTCACATCGTCACTAACAGATGATGCCAGGAACTTGAACCATCCATTAGTAGATTCCCACACACACACTTAAGATCCAAGGACAGTTCCCCAGGAATATCCCTCTGTCGACATAGGATATAGGCCAGACTGTGAGACTGGTATAGAGTCTGGCCTTTCATAACTCACCAAGTAAATGGCTCCATTGCATAGCATAAATTTTCTCCATTGCAGAACAGAGGTATGTGATTCATTTTGGAGAAGCTGCAACCAGGTGACTGAAACCTGAGATAGATAGCACTTCAAAAAAACGATATATATACACACAAGTAGTTGCACAGAGGGGGTCTAGTTCAATCTAGTTCAACATGTCAATTTATGAATACCATGCATCTTGATTAGTGCCATCTCTTTCATATCACCCCTCTCATCCTCCCTGTCTCTCCCAACCTCACCCAGCCCCTCAATTTATCTAGCTCCACTTTCACATATGTGCACTGAATATTATGGCTGCACTTTGAGCGACCCTAACCTTGTGGTACCCTCCTTCTCTGTGCCAAAAGATGTTTTCTTAGCTGGTCAATGTGTAGCACCACATCCACACAGACCTATGAGCTTGTGCACTTTAGCTGGCTTGACATCTTAAAATAATAGAGCTCTATGACTAGTGAAAGAGATGCCAAGGCCCTGCGTGTAAAAATTTAATGCTTTCTCTTCTGAGCCAGTGGGCTGTCCCATTGTTCAGTGATGTCACACTTCCATAGATACGCCTGTGTTGCATGATTTTCAGTCACATGAAGAATACACACGCCTTTTGTCTGTTTAGATTATTATACAGTTTACAAACTATGAGGCATTCTTACACTTGGACTAAGCAGGTCAAGAACCTGAGTGACTTAAAACAGCACGTTCCATAAGCCACATAATGGTGTTTCTCTTCATACCTTTGTTTATTTGTTTGTGTATTCATTTAGTCATTTGATGCTGGTATCAGTGCTTGGACTCAGGGCCTGCACTCTTACTTGGCTTTTTTACTCAAGGCTGATGTTCTGCTACTTGAGGCAAATCTCCATTTCTAGCTCTTTGGTGGTTAATTGGAGATAAGAATGTCATGGACTTTTCTGTCTGGACTGACTTGGAACCATGATTCTCAGATCTCAGCCTCTTATGTTGAGCCACTGTGCCTGGCTTTAACACTCTTGTTATCATTGCTCCAAAAATGATACATTAAAGTCCTAACCTCCAATAGACAAAAGGTGAAAGAAAACAGGCTATTTGCAGACATAACCAGTTCAAATGAGGACACAAGGGTGTAGGGTGGGCTGTTAGTCTAAGAGGAGAAGGCAGGGACCCACAGAGAGCTCCAGGGGAGGCAGAGATACAAGTTCTGCTCACATACATCAAGGAACACCGGGAACACTGCGAGTGACAGCTGACTTTAGAATCCAGAAGAGACCATTCCAGATTGATCATTTCAGACTTTCTACTTCCAGAGCTATGAGCAAACACCTTTCTGTTGCTTTAAGCTACTCAGTTTGTGGGGTTTGTTATAGAAGCCCAAGAAACTAATATAGCTCCTAAAACTTGCATTGCATTATTATATTTTGAAAACAGAAAATTCTTGGTAGTCAGGCATAGTTTCTGGTGAAGACGATTGTGCCAATGAAATCTGGATTCCCTTTATGTTACTGTGCTACATACAAATGGGAATCTGATAGGTGTGATCACCTTTGTGTACAGCAGTTCCCCCCATTTTATATAAGAAAGCATTGGCTGTTTCATAACATCCTATTCCAGTTTATTTCTACAACACATGCCTCTTTGGAAACATGTTAAATATATACAAATATATTAAATTATTATTTTTTGGACATTGGTAATCTCAGTTAACATGTTAGGCAAAGAAAAATAAGATCTGTTGTCTTGTAAAGGCTTAAAGCTTAGAGAGGAAACAGGAGTAAAGAAGATGGAAGAAATTTAGAGGAAAAATTAACTGCTAAGCTGTGTAATTCACACTGAGTTTAATAGAAGCTCATCACAGGAGGGGTCTGGGTCAGGAAGAGAGCAGGGACAGCCTTGGTCTATGATTATCATTCATTTCTCTAGTAATTGCTGCCTGTGATGGAAGAGTCTTCAACTCTTGATCCCCTTACTATAAACAAAAGCAATGTATACAGCTATTAAGGCCATCTGTAATACTGTGATTTTGAATAATCTCCCAGTTATAGTTCCATGATTGATGGTCACATGTGTCAGAGATATGTACAGAAATATTAACAGTAAGCATAAGTGACAAAAGAAGAATGAGCCATTTTCTAGTCTTTCTTAACTCTGAGCCAGATTCTCACTCATGCTTAGAAGTGTATCTCTAAAACAAGGATGGAATTTCTCATTTCCTCTCTGCAAGTATAAAGCGCAGTTGTTGTGCTCAGAGAACTCTGTAGAACCTTTCTAAAATGCTCACACCATTCCCCACCCCATTCAACTGCATTCAGTTCTAATTGGAAAGGAGAGACAGAACCCTTAGTAAATAGTTTTCAGTGCTCTAGAGGTAACAGAGGATTCCCCTCTTAAAGACCATGGGCCCAGAGGAGCCAAGTCCACTGATGACCTCAGACTGTGAAGACCTAACTGGAGTAACAGAGACTGTGATCTTAGCCAGGCTGCCCCTTCTCCTTTGGTTCCCCACCCTGGGGCCAGTCTGAGGGTGCTCTTTGCACAGCTAGAGTCTCCAGAGAGGATAGACATGGCCTCCTTCTTTATCTGTGCCTAGTACATGTACTTGTGGAGGACATTGAGCAGGTTCTTTGGCTTCTGAAACACCATCCTGGCTGATGAGATGGAATCACTGCTCAGTGAGCAGGGAGCAAAGTGTTGCTCACACCTGCCTCGAAGTCCTCCAGCTTCCCCTTTGGGTTAGGAGAAGCCAGTTCGTAGTTTTGTTTGTTTGTTTGTTTTTGGTTTTTTTTTGCCAGTCCTGGGCTTGAGCTCAGGGCCTGAGCACTGTGCTTGGACGTTCTCAAGGCTAGAGCTCTACCACTTGAGCCTCAGCACCATTCCAGGTTTTTTCTATGTATGTGGTATACCGAGGAATCAAACCCGGGCCTTTGTGCATGCTAGGCAAGAACTCTACCACTAGGCCAAACTCCCGGCCCCCCAATTCGTAGTTTAATTGGGCACACTTCACTGGATTTTCTGTGTGGTTTGAATAACCAGAAGCTATAATGGTACACAAGATTTCCATCAGGGCTCAGGGTGCAGTTCAATACTCAACACTGCCAAAAAATTAAACAAATCAAATTCTCATCAAAGTTACTGGTCTTACATATTAAATTAACATATGATAGATGAACGTGGAGGATAGACTAAATGAGATAAGACAAATAATGCATCATCTCACTTGTATGAGTAATACAAAAAAAGTAAGATTCAGAAATAGAATAGAGGGTGGTTACCAGGTTCTACTCATAGGAAAGTTATAAGTCCAGGTTACAGCATGGGACTCCAATTAGATAATAGCATATTACATGGTTAAAATTGATTAAAAGAAAAATTCTGAAGTATTTTCACCACATACAGTAAAAGGAACTAGAGGAGATAGTTCAGTAGCTTAAATTAGCATAGCCATTTTGCAGTGTGTGCACATGTGTGAAGTCACAATATCATGTGCTTTGAATATGTCTAATTTTTGTCAATTATATCTTAATAAAGCTGGAAAAATATAAATTATCATATGCATAAAATAGTGAAGCCATGCTTTTTGTAATAATATTTATCTTTTAAAATCTGTTTCCTTCTTTGTTTCTCTAAGAAAAAAAAGGGCAATATACTTAGCTATAAAAAGATCATTTCCTCTGCTAAATCTACTCTCTGCGCAATAACCCAATTTTACTTCAATATATACAACTCAATCAATATGGCTGTTTAACAACCATATTTCTAAAGTTGATAAAAATCATACTTGTTTTTACATTGAGTCTGTCACCTGCCATACATTTATCTTGTCAATTTTGTGAAAAGAATTCGTTTAGATTGCAAGTGTTCCTGTGAGGAAAAGACAGCAGAGAAAGAGAGAGAGACAGAACTGTAGCTCATGGGGAAAGGTACAATTCTACCAGTTGACTTAAGCTCCCAGTCCAGCTTTTTGCCAGTTATTTGGGAGGTGGGGATCCTGCAGACATTACTTCCCAGGTTTCCTGCAAACTGCAGTCCTCCAGGTCTCGGCCTCCTGAGTAGCTCTGCTTTGGAACATAATCACCAGTGCTAAACTTAAATGCAATTTCTGTGGCAGGAAGGAGACATTTGTGAGTGTGCCTTCCACAAAGTAGTCACAGAGACACTGAATCCAGTGAGGAGCCAGCTCCTGTGCTTCCTTCCCTAGGCCTGGGTTCTGCAGTAGCTCAAGGCCAGTGGAATGGAGCAGGAAGAGGGAACAGATCTTGATCCATGCTTGCAGCTACTTCATCCTGATTTATTAGCAAAAGAGATTTAACATTCTTGTCATACCACCATATAAACTGTAAATATCTATTCTTATTTGTGCCTGAATGTGAAGGCCAATCATCAAGGGTGAATTATTTAATACAATAATGTTTTAATAGCTGAGAAGAGACACAAATAGTGGCTGTGCCTGTGGCTAATGGATTTCCCTGATAGGAGATAAAAGGCTGATTACACCACAGAGCAAGTGAAGACCTGGCGCATTAATGACACTTTACAGGTCAGCTCACTTACAGGCGTGATTTAAAACACACCATCTGTTTTCCAACAGTCCTCTGAAAACTGTGATTCTGCAGACAGTCAGCATCTCTTCCTCACATTGTCACTTATTTGTCTTTCTAAGACTGGATATTTTGGCAACTGATTGCCCAGATTCTTTACAAAATAGTTTTTAAATTGAATGGGTTGATAGCAGTCAATCCCACTTTTGCTCAGCCTTTCTCAGAGAATTAAGCCCTAATGCCCCAAGGCATTCTGTGTATTGAATTACCTTCTCTCAGACACATCTGTCCTGATACCGCTTATGTATCATCCTTGGCAATGTTGAGAAAATAGTCACTCAATTAACTGTCTGTGTCCCGTGGTATAAATTGTGGATGCCAGTTGAGAAGAGCTCTAGTTGTTCATCTCCAAGTAAGGTCAGGGTGTCTCTCTGTGTTTCTCTCTGTCTCTCTCTCTGTCTGTCTCTGTCTCTCTCTCTCTCTCTCTGTCTCTGTCTCTCTCTCTCTGTCTCTCTCTCCCTCTCTCTGTCTCTCTCTCCCTCTCTCTCCCTCTCTCTCCCTCTCTCTCCCTCTCTCTCCCTCTCTCTTCCTCTCTCTCCCTCTCTCTCCCTCTCTCTCTCTCTCTCTCTCTCTCTCTCTCTCTCTCTCTCTCTCTCTCTCTCTCTCTCTCTCTCTCTCTCTCTCTCTCTTCCTAACTTCCTCTCTCTTTAAATCCCTCTCTTCCCACCTCTCTCTTTTCTCTTCTTCCCTTCAACCCATCTCTCCTTTTTTCCCTCTCTCCACTTCCTCTCTGCTTCCCTCCTTCCCTCTCTCCTCTGTTTCCCCTCCTACTACAATGAGTTCCTCACTAAAATATGAAGAAGCAAATATCCCCAGGAACGTATTATCTCTATTGGCTAAGATCGAGTCAGTCGGCAAAAGGATTGAATCTCTACTTTTCTCATCATGTTGTCCTACGCTGGTGCTTTGACCAGTGCCTTTTCTGTCCTGTCCTGTGGCTAGTGCCCTCCCTGCTCTTTTTCAAATGCCAGAGCGTACATCGTGGCATCAGAAATGCCCCTGGGCACATCTACCCTGACCACAATGATGAGTCTGGGGACCACTTCAAAAGAAAGGGCTTGGGCCCAGTTTCACTCCTGTCCTTCCTTTCAGTGCCACTGCGAAGGGAGCCATTCTGCAGAATGTCTCACCAGCATCCCCGCCTCCCTCCTCTGGCATTGGTACCTAGTAAGTGCCACCCCCGACTGGCTTGTCATCTCTGACAGTGCCTCAGAGGAGGGTCTCCCCAACCAAGTTTCCAGTCAGCTGTTCTAGACGAGAAAAGGACCTTGAGGATCCTGGACAAGCCCCACCTCACCCGTCACCTGGGCTCACTGTCTCCTTGACAGACGCTGAGTGCCAGTAGTCTGCTGTTGGATGGATGGGGAAATTAATGGTTCAGTATAAATAAAATTGAGATAGAAAAGAGAACCCGAGATGTATGAGACCAGTCCTGAGATTCTAAATCAGAATTGTCACCTTGTGTCTGAAGATTATGACTGTGAATCTGGCTTCTTTTCTCAGAACATTTTAAACTATGGGCATAGAACTTTGTGTTGAATAATTTTGAATTTGAAAACTTTTTTCTTGAAAGTTTATTTTTCTGTTCATTCAGTGCCTTGATTTGTCTTAGAAATCTATTCTTCCATCCTTACCCAAGAACACATTTAGGGTTCAAATTCATACAGAAATTGTGTGGGTTAAGTACACTGTGCTTCAGTTGTGCTTGTAGTTATTAGCTTTCAAGCCTTCGTTTCGCATAAAAAGGAATACCTGACAAGCATGGAACATTTTAGCACACCAAGAATCCTCTATACTCTTGGGCACTTTCCTTTTTTCTGCCAACTCTACTTTGCTTTTAGTTGGTTATAAACAAAAGGAGGCTGCCATGGGGTGGAGTTGGAAGCCATTTGTGAGTGCAGGATTGCTAATGGGCGATCAACACATTCTGGGCGTCTTCGGTGTCCAGACGGGGCCAGAGCCTAGGGAAAGAAGTGTATACAATGCACCAGGGCGAAGAAAAATTTCAGCAAAGCATTCACACAGAATCAGAAATCAAAACCAGAACGATGACACATGCCTAGGCTCCAGCACTCAGGAGACTCGGAGCACAAGGATCTAGGTTTTGAAGCCAGCCTTGGCAGCAGAGTAAGTTCCAAGTCAGATGGTGCCCCACAGTGAGATCCTGTCTCGAAGAAAAAAAATCAAGAATCAGTAAAAATATTGATAACATGTCCTTTTTTTCTAAGCCATCAACTTTGAAATTTTCAGTTGAAAACCAAAGTGTTTTAATATTGTCCGACTACTAGACATAAGAATAAATTTTAGCAAACCTGTGACTAAAGAATGACTAATGAATTGAAGGAATATGGAAGTCAGAAACTATTTTAGGCATAAGTAAAGATATTATTGGTAGAGAATGTTTTTGCATTTACGAAGAGATTAAATAAAAATTGCACATGTTTATGGGTAAATATGATGCTGCGCATTAATGCAAACACAGAATGACATTACTATTCAGAAATGTATTCAGAATCCAGGCACTGGTAGCTCATAGGAGCTACTCCAAGCTACTCAGGAGGCTGAGATCTGAGAATCAAAGTTCAGAGCCACCCTAGGCAGGAAAGTTCACAAGACTTTTCTCTCCAATTAACTGCCAGAAAACCAGAAGTGGAACTATGGCTCAAAGTAGTAGAGTGCTAGTCTTGAGAGAATGAAGCCCATGCCCTAAGTTCAAGCTGAGGACTGCAAAAAAAAAAAATCTATTCAGTAGTATGTACTTTAATTATCCATCACTAATTTTTTCCTTAACTCTAATGTCTGAATAAAAACTGTATATCAAAATACTGACTCATATATGTTAAATTTAGAAAATTACAGGCAATGTCACTTGATTTTCATTGATAGCTACCAAATTTTTGGTGCGTGTGAGAGAAATTTATAGAAATGAAATTTATTTATCGCATTATTTAAGAGCAAGATTTGACTGGTAATTCTAATTCCTGCTTTCTGGTTTTCCAGCTGGGTTCATCCTCTTCTGTGCCTTTCACATCTATTTTCTCTCAGCTTTTTATGACCGTTGTGGTTCCTCTCATCATTGGACAGGTAAGGTCTCCATTTTCTCTGTTCATTCTTTTAATTGATTATTATTATTATTATCATTATTACTATTAGTATTATCTTTCCATCATGCTGCTAGGATTTGAATTGCTGGGCAGTTGCCATACTGCTTAAGCCCCACCCCCCTCCTGTCTTTTCTCTGCAGATGAAATAATGAATTTTTATACCATGTCAAGACATTGAGATAAAGGATATTCATAAGGAAGAAGCAACTAAATAAAAGTAGAAAGTTTTATCACAGGATGCTCTGTTTAATTTTTCAGTCATGTTACTCAGCTTTGCAGACTGTTTTCTATAAGAACCTTCTAGTATCTTAAAATTAGATGTTGAATATTTAGACTTTGATTTTCTGATTCTTCTATAGTTTTTTCTATTTTAAATTATTGTCATGTTTTTCTAGTTTAAATTATTTTAACAAATTACTAGTAAGTATGTAATTTTAAGTGTAAACGTATACACTTAAAAATGTTTGTTGGCTTTCAGGAGGCCACAGTACCGGAGAACAGAATATGTGTTGCTGAAATAATTAGTACACTGGAAAACAATGTATTATAAGATTACAGACTTTAAGCTTAAACAGCTAGCTTGTAGACTTAGATCCACCTTTCATTTGCTACATGTCCTTGGACAAGTCACCTACTCTCCCTCCCTCCAGGTTCATAATGTATTAAATATAATTTTTAAATGCCTAGTTTGAAGTTTTGTTGTGAGATCTGAAGGAAATATGTGTGAATGTAAAGTTCTTAGACTGGAGTCTGACTCATGTGCCACAACTCATCACCACCCTCAAATCACCTGCACATACAGAGGAAAAAGCAACTCTGAAATACTGCCTGCAAAAAATGACATATGCATCAGAATGTCCTGGTCTTAGGTCCTGGCCTCTGGATCGTAGACAGGAAGTGACCTGGAGCATACTCTCTGGTGGCATGAAGGAAATAAGAAATAGTAGATGCTCTCCCAGCCAAGACCTCTGCCTCGTCCTGGCCTGGATACACCCCTCAGAGTGGCCTTGTCTTGAGCAGGAGCTCCGGTCTCAGTAGTCATCCACCTGAGACCATGCCCACACTTCCAGCTCCTGGGCGATCTTGCCCCTCCCTCAGCTTACTGTTTCTGCAGAGGTAGCTCTGGACAAACTTCCTCCGTATCCACTGCACAAAACTTTTATCTTAGACATAAAAAGGCAAACTCTGGTGCTGATGATGTGATGAGGATTGTGAACAATGTCACATCCACAGCCTGCTGCTCAAACCTCTGCCCCATTTCCTCCCTCCGGCTTCCCTGGCTTTTCCTGGACTTCTCCTTCCTTCTTTTCAGACCATCTTTCGCTCACTGTCCCTCTCCCTTTCTTCTCATTTAATCCTTTAGTTCAGGTCTCCTTTGAGCTCTAATGTTTCCCTGTTTTCTTTGTTACCATACTTTATTTGATACCTTTCTCTGCCCTCACAGTACAGATTTTATTTAGTAGGCTTTTTGGGGTTTTCTTTCCCCCTGTTCCCCCTCCCACTTAAACTGTAAAGTCCATGAGGACAGGAACCATGTATATTTTTGTTCTGTTGCATTCCAAGACTCTACAATAAATGTGTAGAATGAGTGAGTGAGATAATGAATGAATGCCCAAGAGGTCTTAGAGCAATAAGGGATACACTGTGTCTTATAGAAGCATAATCAAATCTACTTGACTCTCATCACTACAGTTTAAAAACTGTGGGTAGCATTAATATCAATCCATACTTACTCTCTTGGTTCTGGAAATAATTCCACTTAATCACTTGGAGTATATAATTGTTCTTTTAGTGGACCTTGGATGTATCCTTATTAATAATAAATGGTTAGTTGGCTTAAAACACATGAACAAAAATAGCTGTGTCTAAATTATTCAGTTTTTAATATATAGGGTATATAATTAAAGAATCTTTATCAGAAAAAAAGCCAATGAATTATTAGATGGCTCATCCTTTGTGTGATTCATAGCAAAATATTCCCTAAATTATAAAGTAATAAAGTTAGTCAAAAAGTAGGGTTAAAGATTGTTAAAAAGCAGTATAGGTAGTTTGTTTTTTAAAGTGTTCAAGGGCTGGGGGAATGCTACAAGTGGTAGTATACTTGACTAAAGTCATGGAATTCTAAGTTCAAACCTCAGTATCAAAGCAGAATTTAAAACATAAAAATATTGTAGATACTAGTGAACTCTACTGCCTTTCCCCCCTCCCCAATAAGAAAGCATTGCTTGCATTTACTTCCCCTTCTCTTGTATTCTCCTCTTAGAATAAACAATCACCAACCACTTGTTAGCCTGGCCTCCTCTTCAGAAAATCTCTGGGCTGATCACTAGAGATGGTCTACCATGTTAAGCATTTTATATTAATTATCCTCAACATACTTATTGTTGCATCCTTTTTAGAGATGAGGCACAGGGAGGATTCATCAAAGATCCACATAAGGAGTGGAGTCAGGGTTCCAGGTCAGACACACCAGCTGCAATCTTGGCCTTGACCTTCTGCTATGGTTCCCTCTTGAAATGGGTCACACTCCCTCCCATACAGCCACCTGACTGGCATGATAGCATGCTACCCATGTTATCTGGTCTCCATGCCTTGGTGTTCAGGTGTACGCCAGCAAGATGAAGTTTGTAGTCTTTGTCATGAGAATGAAATGAAGCAGTAGTGGGGAAGAATTTACCAAAAGTTAAGTGGGTGTACATATCTGTTATTATATCTTTCTTCAGATCTAACCAGTATATAATCAAACATTTTTAAAGACCTGTGATATATAAATTGGATTTAACTTCATCTTTCCTGGCAATATCCTTTCAACAGGGTATTAGTTAATTAATTAAAGCTCTCTGAAGATATCAGATTCCGTGCAATGGAGGATGAAAACTGAAGAAAGAATCCTTAAAGAAAAATACATTGTAAAAATTGAGGCTTAACATGAAAAATTATCTATCATATATTCTCACTCAAAAATCAATTTATAAATGTAAAGACGGTGTAGAAAGAAAAAGCAAGGAAATACCTTGACAAAAAAATTAAGAAAACTGAAGTGATAAGTAATATGCTTCACAGATATCTTGGTATAGTGACATTCTTCATCTACCATAAGTCATTTTTACAGGTCTCTCTCTACCTTAGAAGTCCTATAGTAATTGGTATGTCACTCAGCTTATTAGAAGCCCAAAATCACACTTAAGTTTCCCTTTTATCCTTCCAGCTACTTAGTTTAAAATGGAACAGCAAAATGTTGGAGATCATACAATAAAAATGCAAATCTTCCTATGGGAAATTTCTTTTCCTTCTCCTTAGGGAAAAACAAACAAGGCAAATTTGTCACCTAAATTTTAATGCCTAAGTTTCTCTGAGCCAGGAGGACAAATGAGTTCATACAGATTCTGAGGGGAAAACCTCCTTGTCCCACCTCAACTTGATTTGTGTTCTTTTAAAGAGAAGACATCGATTTCAAGTTCTGTTGAGAATATGATATTGCTCTGATCTATCTTTAATGGTCTTATTTTCAATAAGTTTATGAAAATCTTCAATAAGGTAAAAAAGTTTGGAGAATTTCTAGTGACATGACTTTTAGACACATGGAAGATGTGTAAGTTACTGAATTGAAAATTTATCATATTAGCACATTAGGAGGCATATCAACACAGCCTTGCTCAGTTTTGTTTATGGAACATTTTAACACTTTTCTAGCTATACAATGCAAAAGCAGCTGCTTTGAGAAATTAATTTTAGAGGAACATGGAAAAGCTTTATGGAGCCTGGAAAGACAGGAAATGATTTACATAGCAGATAATGGATAGATAACACAGCAAAACTAGAAATGTCATTGTTTTCCTCAAAGAGTTTGTTTGACCTGTGGATCTGCCCACTTTTCAACTCTGGCTGTTTTCACCACTGAAATATTACCCATATAGTAGGTATTCAGTAGAAAGGTTTTCTGGGCAGGAGGATTTCTGGGCCCTTGTTTCTTGAGTACCAAATGATTGCTCATAAAGTTGGTGGATGGTTCCATATTTGTGGTGGTTTAAAATGGTTTGGCTTTAAAATTACATTTCATTGATTCTTAGTTCTTTGTTTTGTCAGAGACATCTGAGATGGTGGAAAGAAAGTCACTTTTACTTGGGAATTCTGATCCTATATTCCACAGTTTATTTCAGAGAGTTAACTTATATGCTTTCACATTGTATATTAAAATAACATTGAATGACAGCATACTTTGATATATTCTCCATTGTTTTTTAAAATTATATTTTATCATCTGTGAGTGGTTGTACAAAGGAACTACCATAAGTGTAATTCACCTTGATCCATCACTTATTTCATCATTCTCTCTCATTTTTCCCAAACCAGCTCCTCCTTCCACTTCCCTAATTTCATAGAACATGCAGTAAATATTATGTTGGCCTCTTCCCCTCTTCCTCTCTTCACCCTCTCTTCACTTACCTACTTCCATCCCCTTGAGCTCACCACACACCTTTCAAATACCAGTTTTCTTGTATTCATGTTGTTGGAACGTGAGTTCAATTTTCTAGGGAGTTACAGGAGTTGAGTTACATTAAATTCACAAGACCTTCAGACCAAGCACAGTTGATTATGAAATGACTGTCTAATGACATCCATGGTGCCATATTTGAACATGGGCCTGTCAGTCATGAAACCACTAGGCTACTACCAAAGCTTTTGTTCTAAGACGATAGTCACCAACACTGGGTAACAGATCCAATATTTCACCACATTTTAAACTTTAAGGAAAAGAACTAATAAATAGACAAATCACTGTGTTGAGATCGCTTGTATCTCCAGCCATGTATTTCATGACTCTATTACTTTTATACAAGATCTGCTTTTAAGAAGAAATTAACCACGGTTTTTCTGTATATAACTCTTTGTCTTCTTCCTCAACCTTGTTCCTCTCCCTTGTGATAACTGATCAGCGTTCTACCACATCTCCTGTTATTTACAGTTTGCTCATTCCGTGAGCCCTTCAAAGAGCGGCCCAGTCCGCATGCATTTGTTCAGGAGTTCCACTGAGAGCACAGAGCCCTCTTTTTTTGTTCAAAACCTTCAGTAGCTAAAAACATGGACGGTGCTGAGACCTCTATAAACTTTTTTTTTATACATGCATACCTATGATAAAGTTTAATTTATAAAACAGTATACTAATAACAACAATAAAATGTGAGTTATTACAATATCCTATAAAAACATTTGTTTAGAATTTATGAATATATTATGTCTAGAATTTTTTCAGTTAACATTTTCAGAGTACAGTTGACCAGGAGTCCCTGAAACTGCAGAAGAACAAAACCAGGCTACAAGGACTAATTGTAGTTTATTTTGTTCTTAAGTACCTGTAAATATATGTTCCATGGTGAATTTAAGCCTTTTGGGTGACAAAGTGAATGGTGACAGGACCCCATCAACCTTGTGAGGGAAAGTTCCGTGACCTCATTACTGCTAATGGATCCATGGCAACTCAGCCTGTTGTGACATCTCTTGTTCAATTATGTAGGATAATGAGAGAATTTAATACATCTCAACTACTCTTCATGTAATACAGCTCATACAGCTCCCTTCAAAAGTGAAAAGGGATTGATTTTAAACAGAGTGCCTCAGGTTGATGTCCACACAAAAGTTCACACCAGTATCCACACTGTCCTGATTTAAAATTTCTGATTTGATTTTAAAATGAGAGAGGATTGCTTTATGACCCCATATTTCATAGATCCTTTCTGTTGAAAAGTTAGGACAGGCTTATTCATTTTTAAGTGTTAATTTTGGAATTCTAAAAGCATGCAAATGGCATTTGTCTTCAGATTCACAAAAACGCTAGATATTCAGAATGTAAATTATTTAAACTCCCACAACACATGCACTTTTGCTTTTCAAGCATGAGTTATAATTTAATTAAAAACTTCTGGTGCATTGCTGGTGTTTTAAATATTAATATGTTCCATGGATCACTTTCGATTATCTACTGTCTTGAAATTCTTGAAGATGTCAGATTTTTAAGATTCCCAAAGTTGCACTTGGAATTGTCTGTTGAGGCAAAGGGGACTGTGATAATTACACACATCCATTAGGATCAGCAGAGGAGATAAACTTTGGGGAGGCTTAATGGGCATGTCTCAGTGACAGCTAGCAAAGAGCATTTGGCATGATTAAGGATGGATTTGAATGTGGTTGGAAATACACTCTCATTATGGACACCCAGTGGAAGTTGCACTACAAACGTTGAATTCCCCAGAAGGAGAGTGGCATGGCAGGGAAGCTTTGAAATCCACTGTGGCCATCATCGAAATTTATTCTCTTTCCTGTGTGTCTTTCTGCTGTCATAATCACTCAACTCCCTGCATCTGGGGAAAGAGGCAACCTGTTGATCTCTGTATTTCAGATGGTCCGAAGGTACATCAAGGATTGGCTTGAGAGGAAGAAGCCGCCGTTTGGCACGGTCAGCAGCAGTGTGCTCCTTATGATCATCTACACCACCTTCTGCGACACGTTCTCCAACCCGAATATTGACCTGGATAAAGTCAGCCTGGTGCTCATCCTGTTCATAAGTAAGCAGGGAGACGGGAACCACTGGCCACTGCTCCTGCAGCACAGGGATGCTGTCTGTTCCTCCACATCCATTCCCAGCATCAAGCTGATTCGAAATGAATATTCAGCTTACAAATTTGCAGTCTTAATCCCTCGCTTTCTGCATCTGATACACCACGTGCTGATTTACCAGAGATGATGTTAGAGGACAGAGCCTTGCTGTCTTAGCCGACTCGAGCATCAGACTGAGCAATTTGTTACCATTTATTTAGTTTACTGTTAAATAAACCAATTTTTATCCCATATTCTGATTGAAAAGCAGGAGTTATGTGACACTATTATATGTATAATATGGCTACATTGGTTCAAATGTTTACATCATATTTTCTAATAAAAAGATACTCTTAGGGGCCAGGAGTTTAGCCTAGTGGTTAAAGTGCTTGCCTAGCAGGCACGAAGACCCAGGTTTGATTCCTTGGTACCACATATATAGAAAAGGCTGGAAGTGGTGCTGAGGCTCAAGTGGTAGAGCTCTAGCCTTGAGAAAGTCCAAGGACAATGCTCAGGCCCTGAGCTCAAGCCCAGGACTAGCCAAAAAAAAAAAAAAAAGATACTCTTAGTTTATATCATCATAAGGAGCAGCAGGCTATAAAATACCAGTATGTGGTAAGGCTCAGAAGCCAACCTTTTATTCTTTTATCCTAAATACCAAAGGCAACTTTTATTAATATTGTACTATCAAATAATCGTGTTGTTATCAAACATTGAGATGGATTATGCCAGTGTATATTGTGTGGTACCACGTTTGTGCCTTGTGCTATAGTTATTCTTAACTGAGCAACCCAAACAGTGAAATCTTTAAGAAGATTATAGATTTTTCCCAAGTAGTGAATATCATAAATAATATGTGGGGATATTGTCATAAGAACAGATTAAGCCTGATGCCTACAGGTGCTTATGCCTATAATCCTAGTTATTTAAGAGACTAAGATCTAAGGATCAAAGTTCAAAGCTAGCCTGGGCAAACTAATCCAAGAGACTTTTATTTCCAGTTAACCAGAAAATGCCAGAAGTTTGTTTCATACCAGCACGAAGCAAAAAGAATAGTTTAAGCCCTATGAATTTCAGTGATTCTATTCATTTAACAATGTAATATATTTGGTTTATTTACTTGTTTTTCTATTTGAGTTCCCATACATTTCAAATGAAGCCTAGCATACTAGTATATAAGCTAGAGATCTACCTTTACAGTGCTAATATAGATTCGATGTTCTTTTTTTTTTGCAGTAGTTTCTATCCAGCTGAGTTTCATGCTATTAACTTTCATCTTTTCAACAAGGTAAGTAGTATGGCATCTCTTCTTTCTGTTACTCTCCTAAATGAAGGGTTCTTTTCTTGTAGTAACTCTTAGCCACTAGTTCCTTATATTGTCCTATTTTTCCTTCTGTCTTCCTGACCATTCTGACTTCTGCCACCCTCAGACTATGGATATCATTAAAGAATCTGCCTTTGTCCCCTGTCACCTCCATCTATATCACATGCTTGATAGCCTCCTCCATTCTACAACCCTGAGCTGTCTGCCTCATGCTGAGAATTTTCCATCTAGACTTTCTATTCCATGTTTTCCTAAGCTCTAGTACAATTGTTTTCTTTACCATTTCATTATCTTCTCCTGGATATCTCAGTAAGACCTTAGACTCAAGATATTCAAAATAGAATCAGTCTTCTCCCAAGACTTTTTCTCTACTCTGTCATAGTGCGTACTTAATGCTCACTCTACTTCAAAACCCATCGATCCTTTCTTTCCTGTTTCATACTGCTTTCAGTGACTCACTTCTGTCAGCCATTCTTTTGTTTAGATAACTCTAGTTATTATGAATGAAGTTCATTTTATTAGATGCAAAGCCCACCAGTCCATGTAGCAAAGTGGTTGTGGCGTTCCCTGGAAGAACTATGTACTTTCTCCTTTCTGTGCTTGCTCAGGCTATCCCTTCAGCCAACTTGGCCTTGTCTTCATTCATCTTTCCAAAAGCCCCACCATAAAGGCCAATTCATCCACCAGTTTTATTCATTCACTGGGTATTAGTTATACTTTTGGTATGAAAGTGAATACCACAAGTAAGAGAGGATTCTAATCCTGCATGGACTTACAGGCTGAGTGTCCTCTGAGTGGTACAGTAAAACCACCTGTGTCGCATTCAAAGCAGAAGGAAGCACTTCCAAAGAGGAATGGTAGAGTCCACTTCCCAGCAGAGACGGAGTTTGACGTGTACCAAAAAGAAATGGCTATTGCTCAGAGCACAGAGCTGTGGATGAGGGGATTCTAGGGGCAGAGGCTAGGAGGAATGTGTTCAGACCTTGCATGAGGCTCTTGGCTCTTATGGTCCTATGGAACAAGGATGGTCAATTAAAATGTATTGATGGATGTAACTTGAAACATTTTCTCAAGCTCGAGGTAGTACTAACTTATGAAGTAAGAATAAAGCCTGGCACCATTTAGTCACAGAGAAATTGTGACTTCGTTGTGTAAGTCTGCAAGAAGGAGCTATCTGAGAAGGTTTCTTTTTGTGAATGACTTGTTACATCAACTTAGGAAAGGTACTTGCTGTTCAGCAACTGACCATTACTGGCAGAAGGCACTCATCCTATGGATGATGTCAGTAACTCATTTGTGGATGAAAAATCCTTGGAAATGTAGCATACCATGCAGCCATTACAGTCATTGCTAAAGTGGGGAGGAAGAAGGGTAAAAATATTGCCAGGATTCCTTTCCATGTGGAGAGGAGAGGGAGCTAAGCCCCAGAGTTAATTGGGTTAGTGCTCAGGGTTAATTTGGTTAGTGCTAATGGTAAACATTAAGCTCTACTCAAAATAACAACAACAACAAAAAAAAAAAAAAACCAACAAGCCGAAACACTAGTACAGAAAGTAAGGAAGGAAAGTATCTCCATGGATGTTTCCTCCCCGGCAAATGGTGAGTTTCAACAAAGCTGTCTCCCAGGACCTTTTCTGCCCTACATTCTGTGCTTCTCCTAGTAAAACCTGACATGTTTTCCTCTGTGGGTGCCACAGAGGAAGGCAAAATAAATATTACGTGGAAACACTGATTGAAAGCTTTGTAAGAGAGAATATAAAAGATGGTTTGGGAAGAAAAGGAAATAAATATCTCAAGGGAAGCCAAAGTGATCAAAAGGATTATAAAAAAAAAAACAGGATAAAAAGAAAATCAATATTAAAAAGAGATAAGGTAGACTTACAAAATAAATAGTAATGTGATTCCTTTCAAGTATGTGAATAGCGATGTTCATCACAGAAAATAATTGTAGTCATCCCGATTTACATAAGATGAGCAGAGTGCTTTGTCTCTCCATGTACTGTCACGACCTGGTTCCATGAAGCTGTTCTTCACAGAGTGTGGCTGAGCACTGGTGACTGGCCAGGACAGTGGCTTTCACCCATGAAATGTGTCATCTATTTGGTGTTCTTCTTGTATTTTCTCTCTGAGAAGACAAACGGAACTCAGTGCGGAACAAACTGCTTGAGCATATGACGCAGGCTGTGCTTCAAGTTCCCTTTTTAGATAGAACAAGGCAATGATGCTAGGCTCCCCCTAAGGCTGCTGGGAGCCCATTCCTATACATAATTAGTTTTGATGATGGGAGAATTTTATTTTTGATGCTTAACCTAGTATAGGACATAATAGAAGCATTAGCACACCAGGTCTGTCCCTTCCCAGCAATGGATCCTAAATAATTCACATAACTTCTGTGTGCCTCCATTTTCTCTTTGGTAAATAGAGTTGTCATATTGCCTTCCTTTGGGGGTTATTACCTTTACCCCATGTGAAGATCTTTGAGAAATTTTGATGTTCCCTCCCCCCCTCACTTCCCCCCCCCCAATAACTGCTTGAAAAATCATCAAGTGCCCGGGGCTCATGCCTGCAATCCTAGCTACTCAAGAAGCTTAGATCTGAGGATCATGATTCAAAGCCAGCCTGGGCAAGAAAATCCATGAGACTTTTATCTCTAATAAACAACTCAGAAAAAGCCAGAAGTCGTACTATGGCTCAAATGGTAGAGCAGTAGCCTTGAGTACGAAGAGATTCAAGGATAGTACCCAAGCCCTGAGTTCAAGCCCCAGGACCGCGGGGATTGGAAAAAAAAAAAAAAAAAGATGAGCACTCAGAAAGTAATCTCTTAATGGTGAAGTCAGATGTATGACTTTGGAATTGATGTAAGAATCTTTGCATAAAGGTGGGTACTGCATTTGATTTAGGTTAAGTTATATCGATTTTTCGTACATGTATTTCTATGAAGGAAAAAAAAATAACCTGTTTTTGCCCCTAGGAATAACTCAGGCTTCACACCAGCAGATACAGTGGCTATCATTTTCTGTTCTACACACAAATCCCTTACTTTGGGTAAGTGATTCACCAAGTTCAAAGCCATATATTACCCTCATAGGGTAAAATCTTATAACAGAACTCTTCAGGTTAAATAGAGAACCACTACCAAAGTCAGATCCTGGCTTGGAAACACTGTTTAATGCTTTCAGATTTAGCTTAATTTATAATCAGTCTTTCAGTTCTCATAAACAATGATGAGTACAGAATGTTAACCTTAGGCCTGGGATGGGATGAGAATAGGAGTCAGGAACTAGCAAGAACTTGGCCCCTGGAAAATAGTAATTACCAACAGAATGTTTCTTCTAGTGGTTTTCCCCTCCCCCACCGCACATCTCAAATAGAATGCACAAAGTAAAGCATCAAATACCATTCATTGTCACATTTAGCATTTGCATTTGAGCATAAGTGGTTGTGCACCAAGTGGTATCCATGTAACTAATGAACCCGAGATGGAAACGCTTGTTGAGAAGCCTCCTTTTGGATATATACCTTCGGTTTATTTTATTGTTCTCGCTTTTTGCCCTGTCTCAGTCTCTTCTACGTTACTTGCATCCACACACATGCTGAATTTGATTCATTGCTTTTATTAGAGTCTTTGCCATTGATTGATTAGTCCTCCGTATTAGTACTTTTTCTATTGATTGATTGCAGATGAAGTGACTATTTGACCTTTAATTATGAGGCTTCCTATTGAAAATGACAGTGAGCTATGGCTTCACATAATCCATCTGGAAAGCCTGACATGATGCCATTCCCTAGAGTTCGTTCAGTGAGAAAGAGGAGGCCTGGAGGAAGTGCAGGCCCATCTCTGGGCTTCCTCTGAAACAATACTATGGGGCTTGTTTGCTGCTGTGCTCCTTTCCTTCCCACACCAGGGTAGGAGCAGGTTCATATTTTGTCAAGACAAAATCCCTTGCTGTAGGCTGCCATGTGAACCATGAACTCTCTCAAATTATTCTCTAGTCTGATCATGATATTTGTAGACTGAAGAGATGATGCTTTGCATAGGAGGGATTGAAGATCAGTTTGTAGTCTAGTTAAAAATGGCTCAGTGCACAGTCGATAAATCTCAGCAAGAAAAAATTAGATCTAAGATACTGGTATTTCACTTTTATTTATTTTTTTCTCTTGTGTAGTCAAATCCCTGCTTTTTCAATATCTGTTTCAAAAACTTTATCACTACATCTGGAAAAAACATTTCAGAATATTTGAAGTTCTTCAGTGAGACATATTTACATTCATTTTTAATGTGTTTAAGTAGTGAAATGAAAGTACATATCTGAATGTGGCAGCTATTGGCCGTTAAAAATGATGGTACCAATTTTCCCTTATTTGAAAAAGCATCTCTGAATTAAATGCATGCTGTTTAAATGTTAAATGTTATGATCCAGCATGTATCTTGCCCTTTGTGGACACTTGTATACAAAATCATACCAAGGCAACTGTTCCTCGAGTTGCTGGTGGTTCATTATGGGTCTACTGTGACAAAAAAAAAAAAAGCTGACAGATGATAGCTTTTTGGTAGACACAGGACTCAGGAAGAATAGGAGAACACATATCTGACTCTAGTCTAGACCCAGATTCCAGTTCTCCCACCAAAAGCTGGAACTTAATGTCATAACCTTGCTTCCCCATCCACACTGAGAGCAGAGTGGTACTTGACACTTTCCAATTTTATCTTTCTATAAGAAGACATTTCCCTAACCATGTGAGAAGGAATGCTTATGTAATCCCCCTGGCAGAGGCCAGTGCTTCCTCAGAGGTTAGAAACCATCTCATCCTCTCCAGAGTGTTCAAAATAAAAGCCAAAACTCTTTTTCTTTCTAGTGTAATTGGAAGCTTTTCAAAAAAAGATGACCTGAAACTTGGGCTGAAAACACTATATTGTTTATATACTATTTTATAAAATAATTAAAATTTACTTTGTTTATTAATTTTTAGATATTTTCTCTAGAAGTAATTGAACTAAATATAACATTTTACATTTCTGGTATCCTTTTCCTCCCAATACTTATCTGTGATTTCCATTTGACTTGTAAAGATTATCTTAATAGAACTACCCTGTAATTCTGCAGCATACTTTGTAAATCATTTGTTGTATCTTTTTATTGAACTACAATCAAAATTTCTGATTTTAAAAAAAGTCAGCTAAATTATGCAAGTAAATCTTGAGTTTAGTATTGTAGGTTTACTTTCTTTTGGAGTATTGTTTTACTCAAGTTATACAATAGCTTTTCTTGATGTATTCCACAAGCTTTCAGTAGTAATAAAGCCTGAGCTAATGCTCATTGAGTATTTACAGGCAAACACGGTGCTATAAGCACATATTTATGAAGTAATTTAGTTTAAAATAATTCAATGTTGACAGGGTAGAATTATGTATGTACAAGTCAGGGTAGATTTCAGGACCAGGGATAGCCCACTGCTCCAGGAGAAAATTCTCCCTTGAAGTATTCAGCCGCCATAGTACAGAAAGGAAACATTCCAGGGGCATGGACAATTACTTTTGTTATCTATCTCTCTATCAACTAGAGACCTTCCTGATTAGCAAGATGAATTCTGAAGCAGGTTTTATTGGTGAGTTTCCTGACTTGTTATTTGGCATGATAAATGTTATAAGTGCATTCTCATTGATCTGCCTAAAATCTTAAGAAAGAAAAGAATCTATGCAGGCACTGGGTGCCTCACTCCTACAATCCTGCCTACTTGTGAGGCCAAGATTGGGCTGACTGTGGTTCAGTACCAACCTAGGCAGACAAAGTGTGGAGACCCTCCCCTCAGTGGAGAATTGGCAGCAGTGACAGGGAGTGACCAATAAGTGGATCATGGCCAAGGCACAGTCCTAGAAAACAAGACTCTATCTTGAATATAACCAGAACAGAAGAAGCTAGAGGCATGGTTCAGAATATCTGCCTGACATACATAGGCCTCAAACCCAAGTACAACCTAATAATTATAATTAGTATTATTAATTTTCTGGCTTTGAGAGTGGGATGTCACCCAGTGCTAGAGATTTTGCCTGCCATTTGGAAGGCCCTGGGTTCCATCCCCAGTACCATCAAAAACAATTCTAGTTTTTGAAAGATTTATATATTTAGCTTCTGTATGGACACCACAAGACCAGAATTTCCCCAAAGGCTAGGATAAAATTGAAGCTTGTCTAACATGATTTCAGAATGCATGCTATTTGAAAGTTATTCTTATATAAAGCTGTAGACAGACTTCATATCAGCTCCAATTTCAGGGACAACGCCCCTGCTCTAGCTTGTACTACTAAGCTAGAGCTAGATTCTATTTCATGATTCTACTCTATAATAAAAAACAATGACGGCCTAATAGCTCTCATTTGGGGAGTGTCTGGTCTATGCCACACCAAGTCTTTCATATACACAACACTTTGGGATAATTATCTTATAGTCCTTTTGAGCAGTTGTGGAAACCAAAGATTTTAGAATAAGATCACCTCCCATTGGTGATTTCATTAGGACTCACACCCAGATATCAGCTATAGATCCCACACCCTGAGCTTTGGATTGGACCTCAGTAATGCAGCTCCACCCAGACAGGCACACAGCCTTGGCTTCCATTCCTAGCACTGCAAAAATAGAAATGAAAAATAAGCCGCATCTCCTTGCTCACAGCAGCAGCCCTCTCCAAGTATGTGCTCACAGTACTGTGTGCTGTGTTGCCTACTCAGTCTGAGAGCTACAGGGGACCTGTGTTGCCCGGCAGGTCAGCTCTGCCTGAAGCTGTCACCCTAGGGCCCATGGCCAGGAGGTGTGGGGGAAAAAATCCCATATATTGCTCCTCTGTGTGCTGCTTCATGTCAGCGTTACCTCTTAATTCTAGCTTTATATTTATTTCAAACTAGCTACCCACAGTTGTCGTAGTCCAAGTAGCCACAAAGAGATGAATTGTGCACGCTCACTTCCTCTACCCCAAGTCACTCATATGTGCCCACGTTCCTGAGAGGGAAGTACTCGAAAAGGAAGGGAAATAGATTCTGATGGCCCTCCGTCCCTTCTTCCTTCCTTTTTTTCTCCTTTCTCTTTCTTTTCCTCTCTCATACTTTCCAGGCAGGCACTCGACAACTGACGCGCACCTCCAGTTGCTTCTCAGGTTGGCTCTTGCCCGGGAACATGTCTAAACTGCAGTCTGCCCTTCTGAGCCTTCTGATTGTTGGGGGGATGACAAGTGTGTGCCACTGTATCCAGCTTCTCTTTCTAGAAACGGAATCTTGAGAACATTGCTGGCCAGACTAGCTTGAAACCACAGTCCCCCTGATGCCAGGCTGACACGTAGCTCGCATGACAGGCAGGCAGGAACCATTGTGCCCAGCTGTGTGGGTTGAGAAGGAAGCAAGTGAACTTTGCAGCTCAAGGTGGCATCAAGCTGTGATCTGCCTGTTCTCAGCCTCCCACGGAACCAGGACTACAGGCGTGAGCCAGCATACCCAGTGTCTTGTCCTTTCTGATGAGGCTAATGGCTTGTCCAAGGGAGCCAACAACAGCCCATTTCCCCTGACTTCCTGTTCATGATGCATTGGCAGTCGCTTATGGAGGGGTTTATTTATTATCTTTATTAATATTTAGGAAGTTTGCCTTCCAGCAGTACTAAAATGTGCATCACAGAACACTTGTTTACTGTGTTTGAAGTGAAGGATCTTACCCAGGAGATCCCATTCACTTGAAGTTATAGCACTCTTGCTCAACTTGTAAACAGAGATGGGTGAATAACAACCTTCTTTTCAAAGTTGAATCTCTCCAATTATTTATTTGGTCATGTCTCTTCCCAGAAGTTCTCTTAATTGAGCCAGACACTGTAAACCAGACTGCATGTATTAATGACAGCCAGCACCATGCTTCTTAATAGTAAGGGGAAAAATGAATCTGCAGCTGCAAAGCAAAGGGGACACACACATTCCCTGTGGGTCCCCAGCTGTAACCCCTCCACAGAACTCCAGCCAGAAATTAAAGCCCACTGCCCACTGTTTAAAGCTGTGGGGTAGCCAGTGGGCTTAGGACAAGTCATCCTGGGTGACAGGAGGAGATAGAAAATTGGACATAACTGGTAAGAGGGCTGCACACCAGAAAGCCAGCCCAGGACGGAACGTCTCTGTACTGAAGGGAACATGTTGGTGGCATTGTGGGGCTGACATGCCCCACGGCTGCCTTAGCTGTAGATTTACTCTAGGGGTCACTGATACAAACATGCTTTCAAGACGTCTACTGCATTTATTTGTTCAAACAGTATTCATTCACCGTCTCCTATGTGTCAGGCTCTGTAAGGCCCCCAGCACAAAAGTGAAAAAAACTCACAAAGTCCTTGCCCTTACTGAACTTGCAGTCTAGTGGTGATAAACAGGTGGACCCTAACATAGCCCATGGCAGTTGTAAAGAGAAACAACCCAGGAAGGAGACTCATGCCTGCTGGGGCTGGGAAAGTTTAAGCTTAAAGATACATTAGATCAAAGTGCAGAAGGAAAGAGGAAGTGAAGCTAGGTCAAGGGAGCAATGAGACTCCAACCAGAGGAAACAGTGAAGGCTAAGGACCGCAGATGTCAGTGAGAAGGGCATGTGGAGAGGGAGGTGGACCAGTGGTCAAGGAGCAGAGTAAGGAAAGCAGCGGTGGAGCCAGCCAGCTAAGAAGAGGCCAGGGCGGCAGCCTTCCTGGTCATTGCGATGACCCACCTTTTCATCAGAAGTATGACAAAATCACACCTCCATATTGGCAGGACTGTCTCTATGGCTGCGCTGCTGGGTGGTGAGGCGCTTCAGGGAGTATCAGGAAGAGTGGTGAAGGCTTTGATCCCTACATGAGCTCAGGGTGGTTTAGTCAAGTGGTAGGGCTGAGAAGTTAGGGTTATCATTCAGTTCTAGGGAGATGGGTCTAAGGATAGAGAACTCTGGATTTCCAATTCCCGAATCAAATCTGCCTTGTTGTTAGGTGTCAGAAGACATCTTATCTAAGGTCTTGCTCATTATAAACGCAGAGGGGATCAAGAAGAGTTTTGCCAGGAAATGATTCCAAGCCATGTAGACCAAAAAAAGGTGTGTCT
The DNA here is from genome assembly GCF_031878675.1 of Megascapheus bottae. Classification (NCBI taxonomy): domain Eukaryota; kingdom Metazoa; phylum Chordata; class Mammalia; order Rodentia; family Geomyidae; genus Megascapheus; species Megascapheus bottae. The sequence goes on from NC_143531.1 coordinate 24,771,913, forward strand.
TTAAAATAACCATGTGATTTTGAGTCACTGCTTGTTTATAGTTCTTATTTACCCAGTATCTAAAAGCCTGCTGGAGCTTCCACTGCATCCCACAACATTTTTAGGGAAATACAATTCTAGGTGGTGATGGTGGCCACAGAAGCAAGGAAACCAATGCCACACCATCAGTTCCTCTCCACTTCAGACTTAAAAAGTTCAAGTGCTTTTCTTCAGCAGTAGAAAAACACTTCTAAAAAATTCTGTAACAGAAGACAGGCTTTACAGCTAGTCAGATGGGGCCCAGTCTGTGTTAGTGACCGTGTTAAATGTATTACTTACGACCTTGTGTTATTTTTCTCATTCTTTTTCTGATGCTTTTCACGTTCTGTGAGTGTGAGCATTAGCCAGATTATTATCTCTGTACGATCTAGCAGCTTTTCCCTCAGCCTAGAAAAGGAAGAAAGTGATGTCACTACCTCCTGCCAGCTCCATCTCTGCAAACATGGTGGCTCCTCTTGCAAGCCACAGCTAGCAGTTGAAGGAAGCCTTTCTGGCTCAATTTTCAAATTCATTCTGAAATTCCCTGTTTGCTAATTAAAACTACAAAGCTGTCAGACAGGTGAGGGTGTACCTGATCTTATGAGGCAGAACCTTCCACTGATAGAGTTAAATGTTTCATCGTAAGCATCTGGTGAGCCAGTTCAGGCCATTTATTAAACATCTTTTCCAAGCAGAACATGCCATTCAGAAATAACGCCAGCTGCTCATTCAGGTCTTTTCTTGCATCTTTATTTACATAAAACTTTCAGCCCAGGTAAATGAAGGCTGAAACACAATTTTTAATTTTCCTAATGGGGTCATCCACCAGTCCAGATTCAAAGCGGGTGAAGGCCTGCCAGGCAAAAGCATCTTTGTTCAAGGAGGTCTCTGCCTTCCCTTCATTTCTTTCCTGTAGAAGTACTTTCCACCTTCCAATAGTCTATGTTGCTATTACCAAATGTCCCATTCCCGAGGAGTAAGTTCTAGAACAGAAGCCAAGTTCTGCTGTCTTGAGAAAATAGAACATCCCCATTCTAACGGTTGTTTTACTCACATTGTGGATCCCATTCTACTTCCTAAAAGGGACTGCAAAAAAGTTTTATTTGCCAGGCTTTGGAAGGTTCCAGAATGATTTGGGGGAAGTCCTAACATAATCAGAGTGAGAGCCAGAGTGGACTTTGAGGACCTCACTTCCCTCGAGGCCTGTGAGGGACGCTGCACCCACCAGCTACTATGTATTCCTTGCTCTTTGCCTTTCAAAAAACAAAACTATAAAATAGGTTCCTTTCGCTGACATGAAAACTGCATTTGAATGTGGCCCATCCTAGGCCCCTTGGGGCAGCAGATGTGGGTGGGATGCCCATCTGCAACTGGCTCTCCTCGGCTTCTTTGTTGTTGTTGTTATTAGTGCTGGACCTGGGCCTTAAATTCAGGCAGGGACTAGACATTGTTCCTGAGCTTTTGTGCTTAAGACTGTTAGTCCATGACTGGAGCTATAGCTCCACTTCCAGCTTTTTGGTGATTAATTGGAGCTGTGTCTCATGAGCTTTCATGCCTGAACTGGCTTCACACCACCAGTCCTCACATCTCAGTCTCCTGAGTAGCAGGGATTACATAGCTGGGCACAGGCTCTGCCCCAGGCTACTTCACACTACACAGTTCCACCTGTGTAGGTCACTGATACAGCAAACAATAAATTCTTTCATGAAACAGTCACTCTTGTTACTGAAAATTAGCTTGCTTTGGGATAAATCGATAGCTTATTCTAACCAACTTCCAAAATCATGGTTGTACTTTATCATGGCACATTTCATGCTCTAGAAACTGCATAGAATTGCCCACTTTGTGTATTTAGTCTTTGAGATAAATTGGTGCCTCGAGTTTGGCTTTCTGTGACTATTCTGTCTCAGCAGAGAGCTGGGAGGGGGGCATGGCTTGTGTATGGTGGGTAAGGAGTCACAACAATCTGTGTTCAGTGGTGTCTGAAAGAGTAACTGAGATCCTTAAACACTGACTGGTCTGAATTATGCTTGACGAGACCATTGACCACGAGAGAATGACTGAGAAGGAAGAGATAGAATTCAAATAGCCATGGGTAGGACATTTGGAGGGTGAACTTATGGATGTTTCTAACTAAGAACAGACTAAGCAAAAGTAGAAAGTCACCATGACAACTAGAGAGAGAAGCAACTGGATTCCAGATTTCCTGCAGCTCCCTCCAGAACTCAGTGAAACTAGGAAAGAGCATTAAAATGAAAAAACAAGTCATGTGAATTCAGGCGAATGAGTTTTTGAAAGACAGGAAATGATCTAGGTGATTGGAGTATATACTAGCTCTTAGCTAAGTGGGGTAATATTAGACTCCTACTAAAGACAAAGATTTTTTTTCAATATATTTCCTCCCTTAACTCCACACTTCAATACTTATTTCAAATTTTGTGTTCATCGTCAGTCTAATTTCTTTCCTTCCTGGCATATCAAATGTATTTTTCCTGTGTAATATATTAATCTCCCAGAGGGGTATGCATGAATACATTCTCTTTCCAGTCCAGTGAAACTGGTATTTATTCTAAAAAGTCTGTCTTTCTCAACAGAGGAAACATTAACACTTACTCTTATATAATCAGTCATTTATGTATTGTGCACCAACCTGATGCTTAAATGCTATAGACCTTCAGGGGAAACTAAAGCCTACACAAAGGAAAATAGCAGCGACATAAATCAAGTGTTTAAGTTACATGAAGTATAAGAGACTAATATCTTCATTCTTCAAAGGACAAATGAGTAAGTAGGAAGGCTGCCTTCCTGGTGGAGAAAACTGTAGAAATGAGCCTTGCTGATCCCATAGGCATAGACTCACAAGAGAAAGGACGAGATCCAGGTGAGGCCCGGCGGTTGCAGACTGCAGGCCTGAGTCATGAACAGCCATGGACCCTTAGAGTTTAGTTGGTGATTGAAAGTAGCTGTCGTAGGGTCCATTCTACCTTAGCCACAACCAACCACATGTGAGTCACTCAGGTTCCTTAACCGCCCTAAACATTAGATGTCCTAGGCCTGCTGTAAGGATTACATGGGATCACATCGACTTAAGTGTGTAGCATGCAGTAGCACTTACAGAATGGTGGTAGTTGTCATTATTTTTTTAACCAAAGTTGAGTGGGTAGAAGATTTGATGAATAGGTCCTAGAAAGTCATTGCAGTTCTCAGGCAGACTAGTGGCTTTAATTAATGTGGGGCTGGAGAAGATTAATCTGGCTGTGGTGTGTAGGATTGATGAGGGGAAGAGTCTGAAGACAGGAAGTTATGTCATGGGCCTGGAAGCAGGGTCTTGGCTAGATTTTGTGAGGAACTAAATTAGGAAGATTTCAGTGAAAACGGAGTAAGAAATGGAAAGGAAAATAAAGGAAGAGTAGATAGAGCTTGGTGACTTGATATAGGGGAACAAACACAGCAGGGTTTGTCAGGTGTTCTCACACTTTGGAACTGGGCGTGGCATGTGTCCACAAGCATTCTGATGTGCACAGAACACAGCAGCCTGGACTCTGTTCTCCCCTTATAGCACGAGCAGCTAGATCAATAACTGACAGGTGGAAGAAGCTCACAAGTCTATGAATGAATGAATGAGTGATAAGAACGTACCATAAGAGCACTCTGAGCAGTGATGTAAAGTGGATAATTATTAATTTGGGAACAGCGGAACAGCCATTGAGGAAGGGTCAATAAAATCCCATGTTTAATCTAGGGAGAAAAAAGTGTCTATTACTCAAAGTGAAATAAACAATTGTCCATCCAACAGAAAGTAGCAATGGTTGAAACTTGAACACTGATACAAAAGGAATTTTGTAATTCTAAAAATATCCAATAAACATATTTAAAATTGAGAGGTGCTGGGATGGGGACAGGGTTCACTTGTTTGGGTCAGTATTGTTTTACCTCTCCCATCCTGGGCATAGGATAAAAGCAAAGCCCTGCTTGCTTGTTAGTAGAAGAAAGCCCTTACTTGAAGCACCTACTTGGCAGATGTCAGTTGAAAGCTCTGCTTATGGAATATGCCGCGATGTCAAACTCTGTTGGGTAATTTTAGAGGAATGTGTCATGTGTGACATGGAAATATGGCTTGCTGTACATTAGTGATTTCCCAAGTGTTCGCATGAGGTAGTGATGTGCTGAGAAAGAACTCTTCATCTATCCACACACTGTTCTTGTAGAGCAAGGGGGAATGCTTTTGGTGGAAATTACTTTAGTCAGAAAAAGAATCCATTTACAATCTGTGCCTTCTAACATATCTCAGACAATGCATTGTATTAAAGAGGCATTTTTGATTAATGTTTTATAAACATTTTTCAGCATGACAGCTTAAAGTCCCTGTAAAATTGTAAATGCACGCATAGTGTTCACTTCCATACAGTCAAATGCCATCTCATAAAGTCTCATTGAATCCTGTCAAGCATGGTGACACACTCAGTACCTGGAAGCATTAAAATTAATCTGCTTCATTTATATTACGGCAGTGATTGCAAGATGAAAAGAACCCTATATTTCAATTCTACTTTATAAAAAAAAACTCTGGGAAGTTTGTTGGTTTTTTAAAAAATTATTGCTATTACTTTTTCTTGAATTAACAAATATTGTTTTTAACAATGGCATGATAGTCTCCATAGCAACTCTCTTCATTCAGGTGTCCCGCCCCGAGCACCTACCATGTGCTAGAAAGTGAAGAAGGTTTCTAACCTGAAGGAGCTCACACTCTGGCCATGCATCAAGGCTGGAGTGAGTCTCCATGGAGTAGAAAGATCTCCAGGCAGCCTTGAGGCTTAAGGAATGCTTCTCAGGTGAAGCAGCCAAAAAGCAGAGTCTGCAGGACACAGAGGAAGCCCAACACCGTGCATACACACCTGAATTCCAGCTGCCAGGAAGGCAGAAAGAGGAGAATCATGGTTTCATACCAGCCTAGGCAAAGCAATATCCTGTCTCAACAAACAAGACAGGCCCAGAGACACATACCTGCCATCCAGGCTACGCTGGCAGCAGAGGTAGGAGGATCACGATGAAGCCAGATTCAAGCAAAAACTCAAGACCTTAAAAAGCAAAAAAGGCTGGAGAGGGAATCAGGTGCTAGAGTATCTGTCGTTTAGAAAGTACAAAGTCCTGAGCTCAAAGCCCAGTAATAAATAAATAAAGACATGGCTTCCAGGCCCTCTAGCATCAAAGCCATAGACTTTGATTTGGGAATCAGTGGTTCTGCTCTGATCCTTTTTAGGGGCAAATCTCTCCCCACTTCCAACTCTTGATGTCTTTAGCCTCCCTTTGGAACTCCTTCTACCATCCTCTGTTCCCTTCTGGAACCCCACCCTGCCCTGCTTCCTAGCATCACCCTTTAGGCCAGGGAATGACAAGTGGTTCTTGGAGAAGGGAGTTCTGTTCAAGTCTCAATATCTTTTTTTAGGGGGGTGGGGTATGGGGCTTGAACTCAGCCTGGGCACTGTCTCTGAGCTCCTCAGCTCAAGGCTATCGCCCAACCCTTGAGCCAAGCCCCACTTCCCGTTTTCTAGAGTTAATTGGAGATAAAGAGTCTCAGGTCCTTTTGTGTCCGGGCTGGCTTTGAACCTTGATCCTCAGATCTCAGCCTCCTGAGTGGCTAGGATTACAGGCATGAGTCACTATGCTACTTTTTAATAGTAAGCATATTTTAGGGGGGTGGTATTTCTTAAAGTAGAGTACGCATGTACACATACATGTCTTGGTGTAAAGCTAGAACTTGAAGACAAAAGGCATCCTAGTGTTCCTCACCAGCTCTCAAGGGTCAGTGTTTGGGAAGGGTTAAGTGCATCCGTTTATGACCACGACATAGGGGACTGTGAAAAAAACAACCAGGAAATACACTTTTGTATGAAAGTTTGAAAGTTATTAGAGGGCAACAACAATGAAAAGGCCAAGTCTTCTGAGTCTTCTTTTCAATGTTTTTTGTTTGTTTGTTTTTGGGGGTTTTTTTGCCAGTCCTGGGAACTGAACTCAGGGCCTGAGCACTGTCCTTGGGCTTTCCTGAAGGTTAGTGTTCTACCACTTGAGCCACAGAACCAGTTCTGGCATTTTCTATGTATGTGGTACCGAGGAATCGAACCCGGGTCTTCGTGCATGCTAGGCAAGCACTCTACCGCTAGGCCAAACTCCCGGCCCTCAATGTTATTTTTAAAAGGTATTTATGCACCATCATCTGGCATGCCTAGGAGTTTGGATCCTCCTTAGAGACAAGAAGAAGAAAAAAGGAAGGAAAGAAGGGAGGGAAGAGGAGGAGAGCTGAGCTCCTACGGCTTGTAATTGAAAAAGCTGACATCTGTACACTGCAGTTCTGAAGAGTGTAGCTATATTAACACAATTGGTAATAACAGTTAAACTGCCGGTGTCAGAATTTTGTTAGCTGCAGAAACCTGGAAAGTCTGGCATGTTACAGCTGCTTAGCAAATGTGCCACCTTGCCAACGTGCACACCTACCACACCAGCCGTGGTCAAGTCCCCCGGGGTTTCTCTGCCTGTTCCTTGTTGAGACCACAGTGTGTGGCGGGGCGGGTGTTCAGCACAGTCCAGTGCCACACACAGAGGTGTGTGAGCTCCGCTTGATGCTGATAAAGCACTTTGAGATCCCTGTTTTCTTAGGGGCAAAGGAATGTGCAGTGTGGCTTGGTGGTAGAGTGTGCTTATTAGCACATGTGAAGTTGTGGCTTCAATCCCAGTGCCACAGAGAGACTGACTGAGAGAGAGAGATTGATTGATTGAGGGGGAGGGAGGAAGGAAGTGTGTGTGAGAGAGGGAGGAGGAGGGAGAGAGAAAGGGAAGGAATCAACAAGGGAGGAAGACAGGAGGGAGAGAGAGGGAAAATATGCACAACTTTGTTCAACTGAGAGCACATGTTTTAATTACTTTCCTGCCTCCTCTCAACAGCAAATCATGAGCCACGCACCTCTGACCTGGCTCCCGACTGGCATCCCTACAAACCAACACACTGTCTCCACTGTACAGGAAGAGATGCACTTTTCACCTCTGCCCTACCACATGTTCCAACCCCCCTCCCCTGCCCCCCTGTGGTGCTGCACACAGCACCTTTCCCCTCACCTGTTCTTTTTTTTTCATATATTTTTATTGTAATTAATAGAAGGGTTACATTATATTGACCAGATAGAAGGTGCATTACTTCACAAACATTGATGCCCTTTCTCATGTCTTGGTCCCCATTTCCCTCCCACCAACCCCATCCCTCATCTTGTTTTCCCCCTTCCCTATCCGATTTCAAATAACAAAATACGCATATATACAATATATCAGATAACCAGATGAAAATACTGTAACCATATGCAATAACCAAGGGACAGCAAAAGAGATGAGGGATAACAGTACATTTAAGGACAACAGTCACTCATTATATGGCTTTTGTTTCTATATCCTGGAGGTCCTTTCATTTAGCATCATATATATGGCCTTATGTATCTAGGTTTTGTTCTATTGTAAATCTCTGCTAGGAGAGCCCAAGGTTTCCACTGATTATGACAAATGAGGGAAACCATTGAGCCTATGTTCCTTTGAGTCTGGCTTCCTTCACTTAATATGATTTTTGTGTAAGTCTTTCCATTTCCTTTCAAATCCCACTCACCAGTTCTAAGGAGAGCTCAGAACTTCACAGAGCAGAGGCATGGTGGGAAGGTCTGTTGGCTCCTCTATCCATTCGCACGAGGAAACACAGCCCTTACTCAGAAGGCCTCATCGTGTCTTTCCTCTGGTGGACTGGTCCTTAGGTGCTCTGTCTCCTCTGTTTCACAGGAATTCCAATGCTGAAGATAGTGTTCGCAGGCCACGAGCATCTCTCCCTGATATCCGTGCCCCTGCTCATCTACCACCCAGCCCAGATCCTCCTGGGAAGTGTGTTGGTGCCAACAATCAAGTCTTGGATGGTGTCACGGCAGAAGGTGAGGCCTTGCTTGGATCCAGATTGGGTCCAAATGTCGTTCCTCGATCTAAACTGTTCGTTCAGTTGGGCTCTACTTAGCACATGCTTGTTCTCAAGTCCTGTTCTCTTCACTAAATACAGTAACAGTGCTGCATCCATCCATTCCATTGTTTTATGGCCAGAGATGTCGTAAGCTCTGAGATTTATTCTACAAAGCAACAGGCATTTCTAAGAGAGAAGCCTACGTTGGGCATGAATGAGTATATCTCCAAGTCCCTCCTTCACTCCAAAGATACGAGTAATGACACCAGGGCCACCACCTTGTGCCAGGCAGAACTGTGCAAATGGCCAGGCCAGGCTGAGGAGGGGGGCGGGAGTGATGGCTGCTGGCCAGCGATTCTGGCTGCCTGGTGCACCAGATGCCCACGCTAACCTAGAGAGCGGAGAAGCGGCGCTGTGGCTGCAGGGCTTTGAGGTTCAGTTCCTGATCAGTTGGCCCTGTTGCTTTTGGTTCTCTGCAGATGTGGCCCCTCATAGTGGAGCAAAACCGCTTCTCTCCTGTCTGGAGGGCAAAAAAGAGAGAGCGGGGAAGGGTCCTCTTGAAGGACACCCCCGAAGACCTAAAGTCCTCCCACCCTTAAAGCCCCACCACCACCCAGTAGCAGCAGCCTGGGTCTGTAACACACAGACCCAGATCGGGGGTTCTGAGGGGTGGGGGCGCTGCTTCTTCTAGCAGCATGAATTAGCAGGTGTCACTCAGTGCATTCGCTGTGCTCCTCAGTGTTCTCAGAGTCTGAACAGCATGTCTCCCTTTCTTGCAGGGAGTGAAGCTGACCAGGCCCACAGTGTAAGGACGGACGCCCGCTCTCTGTAGCAGTGTATATATGTACAGCATTGTACGCTCCCACACTTCCGAAGACTTGTACTCGTGAATGTTGCTTTGATGCATACTTTATTTTTTTACAGAAAATATTATATACCTGTTTAAGTGCCTTAAAAAAATGTACTCCATGAGAACCTTATTTCCAAAACATACTCGATTGTTTACTGCCAGGGTTGGTAGAGTATTTTGGAAGTTTTTTTTCCTAAATGCAGAAAAATGGTCATGGGAACGGATGAAAATCTTTTGTGCATTCCCATCCCACCTCTGCGATAGTCACTCTGATGTCTGAAATGAGGTCACGCCATCAGGAAAACGCCCTTTTGGTGACAGTGAAAAATCCCAAAGGCTTAGTCACGCACACTTTGATTCACTGTGTGATTCTCCTTTTTTTTTTCCTCCTACAACTCTGACAAGCTTCCTCCCTAGCAACTCAGCAGGGGTTGTAAAGGGAAGAAGATGCCGGAATGCGCAAGGGGTCTCTGCCTTCCTGCGCTGAATCATTTTTTAGACATTCCTTCAAGACATCCTCATGCAGGAATTCTTCGGTCCTGTCGTGCAAGGCTGCAGTATGATGTCTTAAATGTATTACAAGCTGCTTCAAAGAGAGGGCCTGATGTTTGAGTCCCAAGTGAAGTATGTGAAACATTGAGGTTTACTACCACATTTGGTTTGAGGGGTTTTATTAATCCTATCTCAATGCTTTCTGCTCTTTCCTCCATAACTCCTTTCTTCCCTGTTTCCCAGCACATGTGTGAACTCCTAACAGCCAAATGGGAGATCGAAAAATGCCCCAGTCAGATAGAGGCAGGAACAGGAAAGGAGAGATTCTTTTTACATTCCACACCTAAGGCCAGAATTCATCTCCTCTCACAGATGTGCCGAACCCCACTTCAAGGTGACCTCTGTGGGTGAGAGCCCGCCTGTTACTGCCTTGAATTTAGCACACTTGCAGCCTCTGAGACGGTGTGTCCATGAGAATGTCTCAGAGTTGACAAATGTGTGCAACCTCTTTTTAAAAGTTTAGTCATACAGCTCTTATGGAGCAATCAAAAGATAAAGGTCACAGACACAAACAGATGTTACAGATCCACACTCAGTTGAGCCAGGTAGAAAGAAAAATGGACACTGAAAATGCAAGTCCATTCATTAACCAAAATATTAATTACCGTAAGTCCCCGAAAGGGCATCATTATTCCAGGAAGCATGGCGTATTTGCTTCCGCTGTGGTTGGGAGAATTTTAACTAGTCAGTGAGCATTGGTTTTGTTCACACACTATCCTGTCATTCTGTCTCTCTATGTCCTCAGTCTCCTGGATCTCACTGAGATAGCAACAATAAAAATCACTCCTGCGTGGCACTGGTGGCTCACACCTGTAATCTTAGCTACTCCAGAGGCTGAGATCTGAGGACTGATGTTTGAAGCCAGCCTTGGCAGGAGAGTTCATGAGCCTCTTCTCTCCAATAAACCAACAAAAAGCCAGAAGTGGAGCTGTGGCTCAAGTGGTAGTGTGCTAGCCTTGAGCATAACATCTCAGGGACAGCGTCTAGGCCCTGAGTTCAAGTCCCAGGACTGGCACCAATTATATAAATTCCACAGCTTACCAACTTATCTCTTGTGTAAGTTTATATCACCATTACTTCCAGGTTTAGTTACTGCTAACTCATTTCCATCTCTGTGAACCTCGAAGTCCAGTACCCCACCATGCAAAAATCCACTGAATAGGCTGTGTGAACACTGTTAGCAAGAATTCTTGTATCTCCAATGACAGCCATTTTCTCTGGAGCACAGAAAAGTTTTTTTAATGTATTGTTCCTCTAAACTTCCTAATGTTTTAGAGTAAATGCAAATGTCTGCTTGTCTGAGCTGTCATAAAAAAAATCTTTCTTTTAATTTGACTGCACATTTCCCCTTCAACTTATCTACCTCTATTGCCTAACACCTATAGTAGGTGTAACTATGGGGTAAAATTCAACAGAAAAAATGCTACAATAACATTTTATCTTTTGCTTTAAAAAAACATGTGTTTGCCAATAAGCTTCTTTCCATTACTGAGTTTTGATGGCTTTAGTGGTATGTTTATGGCTATTTCTTTTTTTATATACAAATGATGTAGCCTATTTTTTCATAAAGAATAAAAAGTAAAATAAAATGGAAACTTAATCCATGCTTATTGGGATTTAATCATGCAGAGTTTAAAATACTATGCTTATCTACTACCCAGCTATCTGTGTTATGTATTTGTTTGCTCAAATGTATTTATCAAAGAAATACATCAGATATTTAAGTTTACTCATTTTTTTTACAATTACTATTATAAAATTTGACTTTTTAAGGGATGATAATGTCGGTCTTTATACATGTTCTTTAAGTCTTAAATTTTTCTGCATTTTTAGAAAAATTCTTCCCTGTACCATTTTAAACTAACACACCTCTGGTTAATGTTCAGTGTTTATGCTAAATACCAAATGTTTCCAGAAGGGTGGCTGAGCCATGAAGTGGATTCTTTATGTTGAATGGAAGATGAAAATACTTCTGTGACATTAAACAAAGAGATGATTGAGAGATTGCAAGTGAATCTGTGGCTTTTTTTCACCCCAATTTCCAGTGAGTTCCTAGTCCTTCCGACGTTCACCTATGGACTGAATTGGCAAAAACTCATTCTTCCCCAGTGTCTGTGTCACACTCCTGTCACACTACCATGCTGAAGGTGGAAATAACCATTGCTGCTGCTGCTTATTCTTATTCTTCTCTCCTTTCTTCTTTCTTCTTCACCAGTCCTGGGGCTTGAACTCAGGACCTTGGCACTGTCCTTGGGCTTTCTCAAGGCTAGCACTCTACCACTTGAGCCACAGCACCACTTCCAGCTTTTTCTGTGTGTGTGGTATGGAGGAATCGAACCCAGGGCTGTGTGCATGATAGGTGAGCACTCTACCAGTAGGCCACGCTCCCAGCCCAACCATCGCTTCTTCATGGGTAACTGATCTTTTTTTTCCTACATCAGAATGAACATATTCGTAAGAGAGACAAAAATGGAGGTGATTGGGACTTTGTACATGAGCAGTTCGAAAGATGACTCACACCTTTCCAAACCCAGGGTTTCCATGCCGACCGAGCTGCCCTGTGCAGAATGCCCACTTTTGTTCTTCTCTTTTCCGGCTTTGTGGCTTAGGAATGACCTTTCATCTACAAGCCTGGCAAGAAAGTCACTTCCCTCCAGCAGGCTTTCCTAGATCCCCAGACTCCTACCTCTTCTACACATCCTACTTCTGCAGAACCCACAGTGAACTATGTGAAGGGATGTAATATGTGCAGGGCCCTGCACATGAGTGGGTTAGGAATAATAGTTACCGCTAACGTCCGCTAGGCTCTTGCCTTATGCCCAGCACTCCACCTGGCACTGTGCACTGCCTCACTTACTGTGTGACAGCGCTAGGGGGTAGAGGTTGTGTTGTATCCATTGTACAGGTAAGAAAGTCGAGCCACCATCTAAGTGGCTGGTTCACAGACACAAAGTTAAAAAGTGGAAGCATTCTAATCACCAGTAGAACAAACGTAATCACAGGCACTCTAAGGAAGGAAGAATGGATAGGAAATGGGTGATTTTACATTTGACTAGAATCCTACGTTAGAAAATCATAACAAAAACGCTGAGGAAGAGAAATTGCTGCTAAGAGTGGCTAGGAGACTTCTAAAGGAAAGGTACTTTAGGGCAGCGCCTGGCACTTAGATTAGGAGAGTGGCAGTTGAGTTAGACTGGTGGTTATCACCATCACCACCACCACCACCACCATCATCACCACCATCACCACCACCATCATCACCATCACCTCCATCATCATCACCACCACCACCATCATCACCACCATCACCACCACCACATCATCACCACCACCACCACCACCACCATCACCACCACCGCCATCATTATCACCATCATCATCACCATCACCACCATCATCACCACCACCACCACCACCACCATCATCATCATCATCATCATCACCTCCATCATCACCACCATCACCACCACCACCATCATCACCACCACCGCCATCATTATCACCACCATCACCACCATCATCACCACCACCACCATCATCATCACCTCCATCATCACCACCATCACCACCACCGCCATCATTATCACTATCATAATCACCATCACCATCATCACCATCTCCACCACCACCATCATCACCATCATCACCTCCATCATCATCACCACCACCACCATCATCATCACCATCTCCACCACCACCATCATCACCATCATCACCTCCATCATCATCACCACCACCACCATCACCACCACCACCATCATCACCACCACCACCATCATCATCATCACCTCCATCATCATCACCACCACCACCATCACCACCAGCACCATCATTATCACCATCATCATCACCATCACCACCATCACCACCACCATCACCACCACCACCATCATCATCATCACCTCCATCATCATCACCACCATCACCACTATCATCATCACTACCACCACCATCATCACCATCACCACCATCATCATCACCGCCACCACCATCACCACCACCGCCATCATTATCACCATCATCATCACCACCATCATCATCATCATCACCACCACCACCACCATCATCACCATCACCATCATCACCATCATCACCACCATCATCATCACCACCACCACCATCATCACCACCAGCATCATCATCATCACCATCATCATCATCACCACCACCACCATCATCACCACCACCATCATCATCATCACCTCCATCATCATCACCATCACCACCATCATCACCACCACCGCCATCATCATCATCACCACCATCACCACCATCATCATCACTACCACCACCATCATCATCATCACCACCATCATCATCACCACCACCACCATCACCACCATCATCACCATCACCTCCATCATCACCACCACCACCATCACCACCACCACCATCATCACCATCACCTCCATCATCACCACCACCACCATCACCACCACCACCATCATCACCACCACCACCATCATCACCACCACCACCATCATCACCATCACCTCCACCATCATCACCACCACCACCATCATCACCACCACCGCCATCACCACCACCACCACCATCACCACCACCACCATCATCACCATCACCTCCATCATCATCACCACCACCACCATCATCACCACCAGCATCATCATCATCACCATCATCATCATCACCACCTCCACCATCATCACCACCACCATCATCATCATCACCTCCATCATCACCACCACCACGACCATCATCATCACCACCATCATTACCATCATCACCACCACCATCATTATCACCATCACCACCACCACCACCATCATAATCATCAGAGCAACCACAGCTCTCCTCCTGGCAACCTCCACATCCCACTTCTCACATCCACTCACTGAATTCTGTTGTGCCACCTGTAAAACTATAGCCCACCACCACATCCTTAAAACACTCTTCTAGACGTTCTTTCTGCCTGCAGTAGTGCCTGCTGCTCACCAACCCATCCATCCAGTTCTGTCACCTACAGGAACTAGCTACGTCATCCTCACAACCATCTTGGATGTGGCTGTCATGATTCCTATTTGACAAAGTACAGGCCCCAGGAGACTAAGGGCCATGATCTCAAAATCTAGTTTCCACCTGGTCTCCAGCCTGGCCCATCTTTACCTCGGCACACACGCGCGCGCACACACACACACACACACACGCACACACACACACACACACACACACACACACGTGTTGATTAGGGGGCCTGGAGTTTGGCCTAGTTGGTAGAGTGCTTGCCTAGCGTGCACAAAGACCTGGGTTCAATTCCTCAGTACCCCACATACATAGCAAAAAGCCGAAAGTGGTGCTGAGGCTCAAGTGGTAGAGCTCTAGCCTTGAGAAAGTCCAAGGACAGTGCTCAAGCCCTGAGCCCAAGCCCAGGACTGGCAAAAAAAAAAAAAGAAGTATTGATTAATACCTGAGTCCTCAAGTTGTCTCCTGCAGGCTGCTTCTTTGATTCTAGAGAACAGAGATATACCAGTTGCAAAACGCAGTTTTTACAGAGTAGCCTGTGACTTCATTAATGAGAGCCATCATACTTATTAACCTGCAAGGGAGGCTCAAAGCATTCTCATCTCTATCCTCTGCCTTCCATTTCTCATCCCCATGACACTCCTCACAAAGGGACACAAGCCATTTAGCCTGATGCTAAATTAGGAGCTAACCAAAATGTGTCTGGCTGAGGAGAGAACATGAGGAAAAGCAATAGGCTAGGCATAATAAGGCACAGGCAGGCAGTTATTGTAAAGGAACCCCTACATCCGCCTTTTACCTCCAGGTCACGAGTTCAAATCCAGACAGGCCTTACCTGACAGAAAATCATTACCAACTCTGCGTCAGGCGGCTTGACAGATGGAAAATGAGTTTCTGTCCAGCAAGCAAGTGTCCACATTACATTTGGCACTAAACAGCTTTTGACTCTGGAGACAGAGTGGAAGTCGTATGAAAGTCGCCCTCTGTCAGGCGGGGCTCTAGGTCAGGCCAACCCTACATTTTGGCCTGACAGCTCCTTCTCACACTGTCTCCCTTTCCTTCCAGAGCCATTGTTTGATACAGAGTTTAAAACCATACACCCGTGGAGCAACTGCATAGCATGGAAACACAAGTGTGGAAATCACCCCAGGAATGGATCCAGCGTCAACCTGGGCCCTAAAGAGAGCTCAATAACCTCGAGGGGCTCCAAGTTCTCCACATTTGTCAAAGCCATCTTCAGGGGAGGGTTTGTTTTTTTGTTTGTTTGTTTGTTTTGTCATCTCTCAATTCCTTTACCAGCAACCCACATGCCTCTGGGTTCCTCCTGGAGAGGCCCAATGGTCTGGAGTCTTATGGCTTCCCATCCCCCTTGTCACCCTCCCCCCCCAGCATCAGGGGACCTGGCTTCGCAGCAAATACAGCCACCCTGACCACAGGGAGGAGGGCAGGGTGAGCATGGCTGATGAGAGCGCAGCTCTCATGGCTGCTCTAGGGCTCTGAGAAAGGCACCTCCTGCTCCCAGGAGGGGAGCCCCCTGCTGGTCAAGCCCCCGTCCAACCACTTTTACTGCGGTGGAGACAAATGGAAGTCACTCTCTAGAGGCATGGAGGGTAGGGCTTTCCTTGACTTTGCTGGAGCCTCTTGCTGAGGACAAGCAAGCAGCAGCATCCCCTTCACAGCTGGGCCTGACAGACCTAGGGCAGAGGCTCTGGGAAACAGGGCTGGGGTGGTGAAGGAGCCCCAGCCTTGCTGTCCGGCTGCTCCTCTAGCTTTCGTGTGCTGTTCTGAAGGGCAGGGAGGGGAGCAGTGGTGACACCTACCCCACAGGTGTGTGCTCGAGCTGACATGAGGCACTCCCAGGGGAGGAGGATGTGAACATTCAAGTGACACACATGTCTCACGGGCAGTTGAGTGTTGTTTATCAAGTGGGCCACATAGAGCTTTTAGGAGATCAAAAAAAAAGCAGATCTAATTTATATTTTTTATATTCTAGTCAAGGAAGAAATCTAAGTTGTGAGTAAATGATGGAATTCAGTGGAGCCTTTTTCTGCCTAGATACCTGTTCTTTTTTCCCCTAAGTAGGGCTGTGTGCAAAAAAGGGACTTAAGCTTCCCCACTGTCCTAGACATCTGGAGGTGAGGAGGGAGGGTGAGGTGAGTTGCCCAGGGCCGCCCCCACTCCCGCCCTCCCCAGGCCCTGCCTGGCTCTTTTCTGAGGGTTTTCCATCACTGCTGGTCCCTCCCTCGCATTCCTGCGGTGGAGTGGTCGGCTAGGCCCCGGTTCCTGGACCGAGCACTAAAAATATAAAGTATAAATACTTTCCAAGGCTGCCCTCTAGTGGGACGACGGCAGGGACCCGCAGACATCCATCCCAGCCACAGCCCTGTGTTCACGAGCTACCCCTTCCCCTGCTCCAGCTCCACTGGAGAAAGCCTCTGGAAATGTCTGCCGTTGGATCCCAGCGCCCTGGGAAAAGGCCCCATGAAGTTTCTCTAGGGTGAGAAATTAGACTTCATGAAACCCTTCGTTTGTTTACTCTAAAAGAGGAGCATGGGCAAGTGAACACTCACCTTCACCAGAGGACTTGGGTTTACATGTGTCCTACAGATAATGATAATAACAACAACGTGAGAGTACTAATGCCTGGGTTACATTTGGAGCTCGAAATGATCAGTGACATTTCCCCTGAGGAGGTTAAACAGCCCTGCTCACGGGGGCTGCCCGTTTGCATAATCAAGTTCAGGAGTCACTGCCTTCAGTACCAGCTGCCTGCCTGACTCCTGCTCACCACAGCCCGAAGACCAGCCTGTGCAGTCCCGGGCAGTGATGGTAATCTTTGCCTTGCATGTGAAATGTCACACTAATTTATATATATATATATATATATTTCTGGGAGAACAACAAATGATGTTTCTAAATGAGAAGATGCCGTCTGTAACGAATAATATAATCTGAAAATGCAGAGGCAACATCTGTGACCCACAGCGTTAACCTAGCAAGCGCTAGTGTGTTTTTCCAGCCTATCAGTTGATAGGAAAACATCACCTTGGAGATAATAATTAATTGTTAGTCCAAATGGGTATCTCCCATGGTTTCTTGCCTCTCCACCAACCTTGTCTTGCCTGTCTATAAATCAGGGAAATACATTCTTTAGTATCCAATGGGCTGAGTTTCTAAGTAGCCTCTGCTGTAAGTAACCAAACCCTCTGCAGAGAACACCTGTCCTCAGCTGAGAGGGGAAGATTTGAAGGAACTGTGAAACCCAGAGAAAGGGAGGCAGCAAGTTCAAGATGGCACAAACAACTGGTAATGGTGGCCACTTACCATGGCAAGTAGCCCTTCTGCATGTGAGCCCGCCAGCCCCTCTGTTTTCTCTCCTTCTGTACAGCAGTCTGGTAGGTTATATTTTGGCCTTGCCTGCCATAACGGCCAGTCTTCAATTTCCCAGCCTCTTTCTGGGCACATGACAGCGGTAGGTGAATTTTTCTGCTTGGTTGCAGATCCCCCCTCGATCCCCTCAAATATTTACAGCACCCAGCATGCTCACAGAAAACCAAGCAGCTGCCAAATACGCTGGACAGGAACAGAATTTGGGAGTCAGGAAGGGTGGAAGGGATCTGAGCACAGAGGATTCGTTGTTTGGTGGTGACAGCTCTTGGATTTTGTTCTCATCCATCAAAAGGCACTGTTCTCAGTCTGCGCTCGTTGCAGCCCTAAATTTCAGGGCCTTAAGGTAAAGAGAGAATGGCAGTGGGTTTGCCTATTATGGTTTTGTTGTTTCTGTTGTCTATTTGTTTGTGGTGCTGGTGCTGCTACTGGGTGGGAGGTGTTTGAACTCAGGGTCTTACACTTCCTTCCTAGGAATGTGCTCTACTACTTGAACAAGATCTGCAGCCCGCTCCCTAGGTTTTTCAAAAGTCAGATGATCTCTAATTCCATGACATTTTTTTATTCCAATGCTTTTACGTCCAGCCCTGAATATGGAAATGATTTAGGAAATGCTGTGTCGGTCTGGAAGCAATAATTGCATCTCCTATTCCTTAGACCAGTGGTTCCCTCCAAATAAGGGTGGTTGTGTGAGCCAAAGGACATTTGGAAACGTCTGGGCAAATTTTGGTTGTTTCTAACAGGAATGAAAACCCTTCTGGCATGTAGCGGGCAGAAGCCAGGGAAGCTACTCCCCTCACGACCACACACACACACACACACACACACACACACTCAGCACAGTCCGCCATAGACAAGGATTATTCAAACTAATGCTGATACCACAGAAGACTGCAAACTGCAGTAAACACAGTCATGGGTAAATGCACGGGCAGTGGAGGCTCCCCTCATCTTTCCTCCAGCACCAGCACAGACGGGGTTCTGTATCATTCCTCCCTGCCAAAAACTGCCTGGAACCTTGGATCTGAGATCCTGGAGCCCCAACCCCGAGCTCAACTACCCACAGCATGTTCCATTCCCCTCCAGGGAGGAAATCTGAACCACCCAATGACCAAGCCATTGAGGCCACCCACAGGGGCTGCACACTATGTATCCGCTTCATAGGGAGCTGATGATAACACAGATATTGAACATCTCGTTCATCCATTTATCAGCTACTTATTGATGACTTACTAGGCTTAGAAACAATGCACTGGGGATCTAGCCACAAACAAAGCAAAAGTGCTTCCCTTTCTATGAAGCGTTCTATTCTGAGGAGAGGCAGCAAATGAAAACACAAATAAATAGATGACTCAAGTAGTAATAAGTGCCAGGCATGTCAGGAAGTCTCCCAGATCCAAGTCAGATTCATTAGATGATCAAATTTTATTCTGAGAGAGAAGGAAAGCCATTCCAGAATAGGAGACAGCACGCCATATATTGATAGGTTTCCAAAGTTAATTTTTTAAAGACATATGAAGACCATGCAGTTTTCCTGCCCGCTCCACCACTGTCAATGGAACTCAGGTCTCAATGCTCACATTTTGTTTCCTGCATTTAAAGACTAGAATAAGCTACCCGTTCTTTTATCCTAAAGGCAGTCTTGCTCTTCTCTACGAAGGACTGCTAGGGCTGAGTTTGCAGTCACTCAGGAAGGCTGGAACAGAGAGCCTCAAAATAGCTTGTAAATGGAGAAGTTCTCAAGTTTAAGGAAACAACTTATTGCAAATTCAAGTAATTGAATGGAAGGAATTTCCGGCCATGTACCACTTTTAGAAGAAAGAGAAACTGGGGTGAAATAAAATAAAAACTTTCTTCATTACAGAAAGTTATGTCTCACTAATACTGGAAGTGCAAGACAGGAAGAAAGTCTAGCATCTATAATTTATTCATAAATCACCTCCCCTTCTCAGGCTTTTTTTTTTTGTCAGTTGTGGGACTTGAACTCAGGGACTAGGTATTGTCCCCCTACTGAAGATTAGTACTCTACTACTTTGAGCCACTTCTGGTTTTCAGAGATAAGAGTCTCATAGACTTTCCTGCCCAGGCTGGCTTCGAAACTTGATCCTCAGATCTCAACCTCCTGAGTAGCGAGGATTATAGGTGTGAACCACCCCGCCCAGCTCAGTTTTCAAATAAACTATGACACTAATTTGCTGAGTTGATGACTTGTTTTTCAGTTGATTAGAGCTTTTTAAAAGGAAACAAACATTGTACCAGCAGTCATGTAGACAGCCTCAATAGTGAAACAGCCCAGCTGAGCTGTCCTTTAGTATTAGGCTGCGTTTTACCAACATGGTATCTATAAGGGCAAATGCACTAGAAAGACCATAGTCTCTGAGTGTAAAAGGCTAAGGTCCTCGATTATCCTGAACTTATGACTATTCAATTAGCATACTAGATGTAAAAGCATTGACAATTGTTTCTCCATTATTTTCCTTTCAATGTCTATTTGCCTCAAACCTCCTTTTCTCTTGAGAAGAGGCTGGCTGAACAATTCTTACAAAAACAAACAAACAAACAAGCTATATTAAGACAGCATCATGGGGCCGGGAGTTTGGCCTAGTGGTTAAAGTGCTTACCTAGCATGCATGAAGACCTGGGTTCGATTCCTCGGTACCACATACATACATAAAAGCCAGAAGTGGTGCTGAGGCTCAAGTGGTAGAGCTCTAGCCTTGAGAAAGTCCAAGGACATCGCTCAGGCCCTAAGCTCAAGCCCAGGACTGGCAAAAAAAAAATATTAAAAAAAAAAAAGACAGCACCTGTGGAGGCCTTCACCTGTTTAAACTTTGAGTGGCAGCAGCCTTCAGATGGACTCTTCTTGCACATCCCTTCCCATTCCTGCCCACTGAGTTAGTCTGGCCCTGGCATAGATAATCTGAGTTCACAATAAAGGAGGGGTTTTGTGTAGCTGCTCCACCACCGGTCTATCTCTAGTGCCCTTCCCCAAATACAGTTCAGTGAGAATGTGGCAGGAATCACAGCCAGTAGATACCATGGCAAGGGAAGGGCATCAGGTTTCAGGGATGTGGGGGTGGGAGTAGGAAAGAAAATTTATTATTAATACATCTTAATTAATAATGGAATTGCCATGGAAAGTGAAAAGCTTGTGTGTGTGTGTGTGTGCTGGGACTGGGGCTTGAGCTCGGGGCCTTGCACTCTTGCTCTTTCTGCTCAGGGCTAGTGTTCTACCACTTCAGCCACATTTCTCCTTCCAGTTTTCTGGTGGTCACAGAATTTCTCACCATGGTCCAGATTTAAAAACAGCAAGCAGCTGTAGGATGACACTATGGACAGTCATGTGTCAGGTGAGTCATTTAGTGGACAGCTAAGTGCCACACGTGGGCACACCTAATTTTACAAAGACAGAAAGAACACTTTTTCTGTGAGGTCGGAAGAGAAACTGAAGTCCTTTCCAACTCCTGGCGACTTTGTTTCTTCATGAACATGGGACATGTCAGCCAACAGAAGGACAGCTGATTCCAAGGCAAAACAATAGCTCAGAACATTTAAGGGTTCTACTCAAACCCTGCGCAGTCTGAGCTATCTGCAGGACCGTTGCTCAATCGGCAATGATCTTCAGGAAGTGATGGTCTTATACTTGCCATGCTTTCTTTCTGATATGTTCTGAGAAGACAAAGCCATTCTTCCCACTCTGCTGGCAGAGTCATTTTTTTTTTTTTTAGGCTGACCTTTGGCAAACGGCAAAAGATGTCTGGTTGCTGTTGAGCAATAAAAGTGTAAATGGCTAGGAGGCCCCACATCCGTTTACACATGATGGGCAGACTGGCTTGGGCCACTCTAGGCTGCCTGCCTGTGGGTTGTGCTATCCATCTGCCTTTGCTTTGGATCTGTTTCCACAGTGCATTTGCTGTGGAAATGACCGCTACATTCCCAAGAAGACTGGAAATCTCTGCATTCAGCTGTTCCATGGCATTGGAGCTCCAGCCCATTTTTGGACTTCATTTTTGAAAACTTCTCTGGGGGTGAGTTAAGAGAGGCAAGGTGAGGTCTGAGGTTCCTTTACTTGCAGGGATGACCCATCCAACACTACTTTTTGTTGGTTTCCCAAGGAGTTAGAGGAGACAAGGCTGAAACACAAAGGGGCAACAGAATTTCCATTTTGTCAGGTTCCTTAAGGCAACAGAGGAAGCTTAGTGGCCACAGGAGTCTAGTTAATGAGCAGGTTATATAATATTTATTGTGTTGAGTTTAACTCTTCAAACAGAACATTTAATTGCAAAAAGAAAAAGGGGGGAAGAATCTAAATTACAGATGTTAGAACAACAAAGCTAGGAGAACTCCTCTGATGATCAAGCTGTCCTGTTGCTGCTTCCTTCAAGGGACAGAAGGCACCCTGAGTCCCTGGCTGTGTCAGGAAGTCTCATTAGTGCCCCTTTGACGAGACGCTCTGTGGTGAGGGGCCTGGGACAGAAGCCTCCTCGGAGGAGGGCATACTTGCCCACAGGTGGTTGAACTTCACCAAAACCAAGACAAATCTGCTTTCCCCAGCCTTCCTGACACACCCTCCCCATTGTTGCTCCCGGCAATGGTGTCCACAGCAGGATCCATGAAGGACACTTCAGACCTCTTGTGGCAACAGTGGCTGTGCAGGTGGTGCCAGCCGGCAGCCAGGGCCATTCCCATAGCCACTGACAGGCAAAGCAGAATTCCCAGCTGGGGAGTCCCAAGCTTGATCCCCAGGAGAACACTGACTCCTTGTAGCCCAACTCCAGACCCAGGATTGGTCTGGCTAGGATCTCTCGTGCTTCCTTCCTTAAGTCCTGCTTTCATCCTGACCACTGTGTGATTTGACTCAGGTAAGAAACTTGAGAAGGGTCTTGATCCCTCTGACCAGCCACCAGCAATGGGCACACTGAAGTGCCAGATGCATAGATGTCAGGGGTGGGCTGGGCTGCTCCAGCCCCACTGCCGGGGGATGTTTCAATGGACCCGAGATGTGGAGGCTCAGAGAAGTGGTCAGGGAATGGAGAAAGCCCCAGCAAGGTCTTGTTAGAACCCATCACCTTGTCCTAGAAAAAGGAAAAGGCCATCAAAGGGGCCAATTTGCCACTAACCTTATAACTAACTTGTGTTTCTTCAGACGCCCAGCCAGCAACTTGAAGATTCAGCCTCTCGTTTGCTCCTACACGGGTTTGGAATCAAATGTAATCTTTGTATGTTGATAGTGATAGGGTAGCTAAGGTGAACTTCCCACATAGTATGGAGGCCAGTTACAAGGCTTCTTTAAGAGGCTTCTAAACCCACAGAGGAGAGTGGGACAGTTCTGATGTCTGACAACCCTGAGTGGGACACACACAGGCAGAGTCTTTTCATCTAACTGCAGACTCAAAAAACTCAAAATGTGCGCTGTATTTTTTTTTTCCGTTCCTGCTAAGATCTCAAAAGAGAAGAGTAACTCAGTGGGCATATGTGTTCTATAACTCTCATTGATCCAACCTCAGGGACCATCTATGGTAAAGGAGAAGTAGAGGTGGGAAGAATTGTGAACTAAGGGTAAATGAGAGCACAAAATCACTAAAACCACCAATTGTCAACAACTTCAGAGACACCGCATGGAATGGAAAGGTTTGTGTGGATGAAGACACTTTGGGTACATCACAACCTTGTCCTCCCTCTGGCTATGTCTGCTAATTCTGTTTTCCAGCCTGGAGCTTCGCACTCTGGGGTCGGTGTACCAACTTCAATCCCCATTCGTAACTTCAGTCCCTTCCTGTTGAACCTCCTCCAAGGACAGGCAAGTTCCCAGTGGATCTGAGTTTGAGTCGTCCCAAGTCCTGAAACGAACAGAAGGGCCAAGAAATGGATCACTGTGTTTAGATCAAAAATCAATACTTCTAAGGGGTGTTTTCTTTTCGTTTGTTCATTTATATGTCTTTGGGAGGGCCAGGGGGCAGGGAACTGGTGAGACAAAGAGTGAACAGATGCAGCTGTGGTGTTAGACATTCTGTTGAAAATGGACTATACAACTTGTGCGTAGGGACTGGAGGGAAAAGCAAAGAGAGCGAGGGAAGAAGTGACATTGTCCAAAAAGAAATGTACTCCCTCCCTGACTTATGTAACCCTAATCCTTCAGTATATCACCTTCATAATAACAATAAAAAAATGACCACTGCAAAAACCAAAAGAAGTACCTCCTATCACTGTGGTATCTACTGATAAAATTAGATTTCGAGTCAGGGACTAGAAGTTAGGTGAGTGAGAGTTATAGCAATGAATTCAAGTTCTGTCACTTATCATATTATATTATTACATATCAGAAATATTGAGAAGTCTCATCTCATCGGAGAGAGTACAAGTTCCCCAGGGCGATTATCATACCCAGCTCTTCTGACCAGTAGGTCCTACTACCATCAGACACGACTAAGACAACCACACCAAGCATCCCGGCACCCCCAGACCCCCGTACTCATAACCTGCATGGGGATGGTCATTACCTGTGGCCAGCTCTCAGGCTAGTAGCAAAGCCTTCTGTGGAGTCTCTCCTGAGGGCCATGAGCCTCTCCAGTCTACGGACATCCAGAGATGGTTCTAGAGGCAGGCTGTTGTCCCCACTGAGTGGTTGCTCATTGCTTCTTTCAGGAGTTGTATGTAAAAGTGCCTGGGAGGGAGTCTCTGCATCTCCAGAAAATGTTGTCACCCCAAGACTGGTGGGAATGGGATCTAGGGTACTTCCTTCTGCAAGTCCTGTCAGGACAATGACAAAGACCTCTGTGTATGACTGCAGGAAAGTGATGAGGAACACTGAGGGCTAAACCACCATAGAGACAGTGGAAGTGTATTCTCTTATTGACTGGGACACACTGCAGTGACAGATTTGAGAGTAGAGACTGATGTGTCTTAGAGACGATCAGTAAACATGTGAGCCCCTCCCCCCGCAAAGTGTCAACACAACAATCTACCCAAGAATGCAATCCCCAGACAGAGCCCACAAAGGCCCCATTTCTTACATGTTTTAAAAGAAGTGTCCCTAGCTCTTCTGAGCCTGTGTGTTAACAACTGCCACATTGGTAATATAGGAACGATTGCACCACGATCTATTTTTTTCTCACCTCTGCCCCAAACTGATTCTAGCTAGAGCAGTAGAATCCTACAGCTTTGTAAACGCCTGAGCTCTTTTGCCATAATATTAACACTATAAGTTTCCCTAATGGTAATCTTGACATGAACATCTGCTACAGATAGAGACAGGATCTCAGCCCTCCACTGCCCTCTACCATCTGATTCCTTGGGATGTCTGGCTGATGTGAAGTCCTCAGGCACCAGAAATAGCTACAGCAGGGCAGCAAGCAAACAAGTACACATTCTAGAGTCAAATAATTGTCTGGGGTCCGTGCTTCACTCTGCTAATTCCTGGCTTTGGGCAAGCCTTCCAAGAGCATCATTTGCAAAATGGGGCCTGTTTCAGTGGCCAAAATGTAGAGGTGTTAAGAAGTAGAAGTATTCACTGGCATGGAGGCGCAAAGCACGATGGTGGGTACACTTGCCACAGCACTGTAGTGTCCACCGTGATGATCAGGAGGAAGGGTGATGACACAGGGTTGCTAGAAGTTTCTCAGCTCACTGCTACCCTACTATTCCAATGTTTTCACCACTCAGAAACACAGAGGGGAAGAACTAGGTAGCCTAGGCGACGCACACTCAGCAAATACAGTCCTGCTGGGACTCCTGGTGTGGCTGGATGCACACTGGTGTCTGACACAATCACAGCCTGAAGCAGTCCCAGATCACTGAGACTGAACTCAACACCTAGGAGATCTTTTCCTTGCCCAACTACGTCGATTATAGCACAATCAGCATTGGAACACCAGAGCCATGCAGGCTCGCCCCCCCACCACTGCAGGCTGTGTGGGTTCCTCTAATGCACTAGGCCTAAGAGGTGAGCCTTCAGGAGGTGGGGAGGTGGTGTGGACAGAGCTCCGGTGAATGGCATGGCTGCTCTTATGGGAGGGGCCTGATGGAGTGTGTTCAGTATTTCTGCCGGTGAGGACACATGGCAGACCCTGTGGGTACGGCACCGTCCACCGGGCGGCTGACATTCACCCTGCCTCTCCTCTGGCCTCCAGAGCCGTAGGAAGTGCACGGCTGTTCGGATTTTGCTCTAGCAGCTTGGACAGACTGTGTGTCACCAAGACGCACGTGGAAAAGTTCACCAGGAGGCGCGTCGGTGGCTCGGTGCGCCGCGGAGGTGGAAGGGCGGCCGGTGTGAAGGGATGGGCCCCAGAGCGTGCTGCTGGAGCGGGCGTCTCACACGGGTCACGTCTCCTCCGCTGTCGCAGCTCCGGGCCCAGCTCGTGCGGCGGGGGCCTCTTGTGATGACTGCTGTTTGAAGTGGCCCCTGGCTCGCGGGGAAGCGGGGACACGCTCTTCCTCCTCGCCGTGAAGCGGCCTCGCCGCGCGGCTCCGGGAAGCGCGTGGGCCCAGCACGGGAGGAGGGGGTTTCCAGACAGACAAATGCAATACAAATACTAAAGTGCCCCCGACGGTCGAGGCCGGCGGACTCGGCGGGCAGGCGGCTCCGGAGGCCGGGGAGGAGCTGGGGCCGACCACCCCTCTCCACCCACGGAGATGACCGCGTGGAGCCGGGCAAAGCGGGACGCAGCGCCAGCCAGCCCGCCTTCCCGCCGAGGACGTCATCACGTCCCCGCGTCACCACGCCGCCGCACGGCGTGGCGCGTCCCCGCGACGCCACGACGTCCTCCCCCCCCCCCGCCGCCACGACGTCCCCTCGTCGCCACGACGTCCCCGCGACGCCTCGACGTCCTCTCCCCGTCGCCATGACGTCCCCGCGACGCCACGACGTCCCCCCGCGCCGCCACGACGTCCCCGCGACGACACGACGTCCCCCCGCGCCGCCATGACGTCCCCGCGTCGCCACGACGTCCCCCCCCGCCGCCATGACGTCCCCGCGTCGCCGCACGTCACCACGCCGGCGTCCTCGGGACCCCAGCCGCAGGCCCGGCCCTCGCGCGTGGGAGCGCGCTGCGCGCGTGCACCGCCGGCCCCGCGGCCCGCGGGCGCCGTGAGGGACAGGCCGTCCCTGGGGAGCTGCCGCCCTCGGCTCCCTCCGGGCCCTGCCCCGGGCTCCCCGCGCAGAAGGCGGGCAGAGCCGCGTGGAGACCCGACGACGGGTGACTCGGTCCTCGCCCGGTTCACGACACGCACTGTGGAGACGGGCGGGGAGGGCCAGCGCGTGGAGCCCGCCGAGCGGCGAGGCGCGGCCACCGCGGGACGTGCAGACGTGTCCACGGAGAAGGGGAGCCAGCCCCCCGTCCTCCCCCTCTCCGTCCTCCCCCTCTCCGTCCTCCCCCTCCCCGTCCTCCCCCCGCGTCCTCCCCCCCCCCCTCTCACAGGCACCTGACGCCCCCCGCGGCCGGGCCCGAGCCTTCCCAGAAAGCACAGGTTCCTCTTGGGGTCCCCCCCCCCCCCAGCCAGCTGCCGGCTGCTGCTGCTCCTCCTCCTCCTCCACCACCACCACCACCACCACTGTTGGGAGCCAGAGTGGAATCAAACTGTACCTTGACTTGCATCAGACAATGGCTATATTGTCTTATTGCTTTCTGGCCCTATTCTATGTAAATGACCTGAGAATTACCATATGAATGTAACACCTGGAGGTTCCCTGGGTCAGGAGGAGGGAAGAAGGGGGAGGGGAAAATAAACGCGGCAGTCTCGGCAGTCTTTGCCTGGACTGCGGACATCCCGGACCCGGTGTGTCTGTCTCTCTTCTTTTTCTTCCTAGTCCTTGTCCCCTATTTCAGGAACCCCAATCTGCGAACCCTGGTTTGCTGCCGGTTGGCCCCGGCATCTGGCGCCCGAACAGGGACCCTGAAAATCTGGGACGAAGGTGAAGGACCCCTCCCTGTGGAGAAAATGACGCCCGCTGGCTGCCTGAACGCTGCGTTCGGATCGTGGAGAGTGACAGTGGCCATCCAAGCAGCGACTCACTGGGCCTACACCCCCAACCCTCCAGTGGTGCATCCTGCGACGTGGGAAGGACCTGCGTTATTTGTGCATGTCAATCGGGACTGCTACTGATCCACTTGTTCCACACATTCATATGAGCTGTGTTTCTCCTCCTTTTACTATTATGTAGGGACCTTTTAACATATTTATTGACTCTACACAATTTAATATGTGACATCATTTTGTCTTTACCAGCCCTCTTCTTAATAACCTTTTTTGTAAAAGATGCCCAGGTGAAAAGCAAAGGCCTCCAGAGGTAAGTAGAAGTCGGCCGACCCCCTTGTATGTCAGCGTTTTATTTTATTTTATTTTATTTTATTTTTGTTTGTTTGAAAAGGTGCACTGTGGGCCTAAAACTGAGGCCTGGGTGGTCAAGGGACGCCTTGACCCCCCCTCCCCTTCTGAGTTTCTTGTCAATAACAAGGCATACCTGAGAGTCCCACCAGCAAGACATGTCTAAATCTAAAAATAACTGTTTGGTGAAAACATTCATTTGAGCTCATGTTTTTTGTGTTAAGTGTATCTGATTGAGTCCAATTTTCTTGTTATATGTCAATGTCTGATTATTTAAAAGTCTCCGTTTGTCTTGTTCGTGTTACATATTTTTCCTTGTCCAGTTTTGTCTTTAAAATTGGTACCATTTCTAAGTATGGATCCTTATGGTTTTTCTGTGCGTACTCAAGCACACATCCTTGTTATTTATTTGAACATTTCTGGGCCTGGTATGGCCCCTCCCAATCCGCTGCAGCTGAGGTGAGCAGAGGCCAGACAAAGCAGCTGCAGGCTTCGTTCAGTTTCCTTTTTCCTACAACCTGCTGAAGTGACAGTCTAGAGACACTTGGTGACAGGACACAGACTTGTCTTAGTTCTCCTAGGTTTAAGACTCCCACCCAACTTTCATCTGCAAAAAGTAATATGTCTGATATCAGAAACAAACTCTGGAAGAATAAATTTCAGCTAAGTTGCCTTGTTAGAAAGCTTTGTTTAAAAACAAAAACAACAACAACAACAACAAAAAACCTGGTTGTCACCTCCAAGAATAAGCTTTGCAAAAACAACAACAACAAAAACAACAAAAAACAACAACAAAAAAAAAACCCTCTTGGTACTAAAATTTCCGGAAAATGAACGGCCGATATTAATTTTGCGCGCTTTAAGATCTTTGAGTATGAATGTGTGTACGAATGGGTGTGAGTGAACATGTTCAAGGTTAAATTGTCAGCATGCTGTATAAAACAATGGTTGAGCTCATTTGAAACACAAAATCAATTGGGTAAATCTAAGTCTAAACTTCAAGAAAATTAGTAGGTTTGAATGTTTCCTATGTCTCAAAGGATTATTGCATTGTCTTAAAGAAAAACTGGTAAATATTTTTCTAGATCCTGAAATCTGCATTTTATTGCAAGGCATACAACTGTTTACATTGTAAACATTGTATCCTGTTTAGCACAGAGATGTTAGGGAATTTGGGATTTATTACTTTAAGTTAAAGTTTGGAAACATGTATTAGAGATTTAAATGTGAAATTGTTCATTAACGTCAGAAATTTTGCCTGTCTGTCTTTTCTTGCAAATCTGATGGTAAAATGTGGATAATGTGATTAGTATTTTAAAGGAATGTTTAAAGGTTTATCTCCATGCTATTGGGTGTATTTAAAAAAAAAAAAAAAAAGAGAGGAAACTAAGTCCAGACCTAGACTTTTGGTGCACTGATGTCTATAGTTCTTGCATTAGGGAAAAACTGTTATTTGAGTTTAAATTGTTGGAGTTTAAGACAGTAATCTAAACTGCAAAAAAAAAAAAAAAAAAAAAAAAAAGCCCTTTTCTAAAAGGCAAGAGGAGTGACTTGAGCCCTAGGGGGCCTGAAGGCAGAAGGAGTTCTTTGTGCCCTTAAAGGTTTTTCAATTGCAAATAAAGGCTAAGGTGTTGATTGTTTAAGCCAGTATCAGCAAAAGTTTTAAGAACATTGGAAATGGGTTTCTAAACAATATTTGAAAGTGAAATTGT